>NC_056746.1:845829717-846117217 GCF_019279795.1 Protopterus annectens | reverse complement strand
ATATACATATATATATATATATATATATATATATATATATATATATATATATACATGTATAGCGGTATATATTTGACAGTACATAGAGATAGATATACTAATCATGTGGTAGAGATAGAGACAAATGGATATATATACATATATGTCTGTATGCACACACATATTTACATATTGCAGGTCATTTTGATGATGAGGCAACAGAACTCAGCTAATTTTAACTAAATATAGGAGCATGCCCATTGGGACTGTCAGTACTTACAAGGTGACTCCAGGCCAGACCTACCTGTACTACATTCCGGGATTTTGTGTGTTGCAGACATTGCCAGCTGCATCTATTTCTGCAGTATTGCACTTCCCTCAAATTGTCCATAGCATTCTCCAGCTGTCTGCTCTACTTAATACGTGACTGAGGTTCATACTGTTACTCCACACACACACGCACACACACTGGCAGTCTCCATTCCTCTCAACTGTACAGGTTTTCACAGAATGTCCAGAATTTTACCTCATATTTCTGGTCTGTTTCTCATACTTTCATGGTGTTCTGGTAAATTATTCTATATTGAAATCACTGAATAATACTAACTACAGACAAACATTAGAGTGTCGGACTTTATATTCTTCAGATATTCTGTAACAATGCAACTCAATTTCATAGTAGCAACTGTCTAGGTTAATCAGAGCAATCTGTACTGTCTGCCTCTATTTTTGGGCCTTTGTCCCCACATTCTTCCTGGCTTGGTCCAGATTTCTTGCACTAACAGATTGAGAGGTATAACATTCTGTGGAAACACCAGCATACTAATATCTCATATGCAAAAGCTTTGCATACTTCCAGATTTGAACCATCAACACCATTACCCATACTAACATCCCTAGCTCACTGAGCCACACAAGCTTCCAGACAGAGATGTGCCTTTCATCATACAATCGATAGCATACATATGTATGTTGTTATCCCTGCATTAAGTGAGACATACACTGTGTGATCAGGTTCTATGTCACAGCCCTGTGATTGCCTGGTCTGCTGATATATCATTGCTGACTTACTGTTACAGAATTTGTATGGGAACACTGATTGGGTTGGGGAAAGAACAGCACATGTTCTGCTGGCATAGAAAGTAGTGCACATATCATGTGATCCCACTGTTAAACATCTTCCTTGACTGCCGTAGTCAATATTACAAAAATGATGCCTAATGAATATTACAGAACACATACTACTGGACTGGGTATCTATAGTCCCATGTGGATGTTACATCTCTCTAAATAGCCAGCTACATTCCCTTGCACACATGGAGCAGGTCCATACATATGACACCATATTGTAGTACTCCTTACAAGTTGTGTGTAGGTGAGTGACTTACCTTGTGAATGCAGCAGTTGACAGAACTGTAGTTCAGGGCTGACTTTGTCTGATGCATGCAGTACACAGCCAAACATGGTTAGGTACATCTTGTGTGGGTTGCCTGGCATCATTTTTAATATATGTATGTGAGCTGGAGTTAGGTGTCAAGCTCTAGGGACTTGGTTGTAAGTGCATGTGCTATGTTTTGTCCCTTAGCCAAAGCAAGGGTGTACTGGGCATGCCTATGTCTGCCTACAGAGACATCATCGGGGGGGGGTTCTCCTCTGAGTCCTCCTGTGAGTGTGGCTGTGGTGACCTAGACACTGGTGGGGTGCTGTGTATCTATCCCCTTGCTGATCTTACTGCATCTGTTTCCACATGATCATATTCTGTAGCATGGCACATACTGTGAATAACTGTGTACATGTCACTGGAGAGTACTGTAAGGCTCCACCAGATATATTGAGGCACAGGAACTGTGACTTCAGAAGCCAAAACTAACACTCTATGATGTTCCTAGTTTGTGGGTGTGCCTCATTATGGGGTACTTCCATGGGTGTGAGTGCATTTCTGATATATGTCATCATCCATGGTTCCAGTGTGTAGCCAGCATCCCCCAGTAAATGGCTGTATGGGATGTCCCCCCTAGCAAACATCTGGTACAGCTGTGATGCATGTATGGGAGTCATGATAACTGCCAGGGCTGCCAGCACACACATTTATGATAATGCCCTGGGCAGTGCACATTTCCTAGCAATTGATGGAGTGGTACCCCTTGCAGTTGATGGAGATTCTACCCTTCTCAATGAATTATGAGTGCAATCTATGGCACTCAGTACCTCAGGGTAGTGTGCTACATGGTAGAAGTGCTGCATATTGCTGGCCCTCACCTCAGGAGTGAGAGGAAATAAATGTGCTCACTGGCATGTGGTAGCATGACATTCAGGAACTGGTTAAGTATCCTGGATGCCGATGCCTGTGAGACCCCCATCATGTCTCCAGTTGGTCTTTGGAAGGTACCTGTGGCTATTCTCCTAAGGGCTACACATACCTTTGTTTCTACTGGGATGGTTTCCCCCTCTGTTGGCTCTGGGTCTGAGTTGAGGGAAGCAGAGCTCAATGGGTTTTTGTAGTATGTCCCTGTCCACCCTGTAGTGCATTACAATCTCCAGCTCATGTAGCACCTGGAAGGTTACCCTGGGCCTGAACACTCTTCTCCTTTTTTGTCTAGGCCTATTGTCAGCAGAAGCAGCAGCATTGACTTCAGCATCTAGTGCATACAGATGTAGCAGGTCTGCAGCAACCCCTAGCATTCTTTCAGTTAAAATTCCTAAGTCTGTACTCCAATGGTGCAGAGTATAGGGGAAACATCAGATTGTAGGGTGTATACATATGTTATCATGCTCTGCTGTAGTTGCTGGCTGTGTGATTGGCTACCTATGATGCATTCCACTTGCCTAGTATATCATTAACATCATTTAATGGCCATAGTTTAATTTAAACAGGGGTCAAGCTTATTTAATACATTATTGCCTTTTAGATACACTCAGCACTGCTGTGTGCCATGAAAACATGTGCCCCATAGGTAAACGGAGGTTAGCACTTAGTGTACGCACACTTCCATACTTCCAGGCTCAGCACAGCATTGAGTCATGCAAACACATGGAAACGCACACCTCTAGGTAAACAGAGCTTAGCACTTAGTATACACACACCCCCAGACTTCCAGCCTCAGCATGGTGGAACACCACACAAACAGGTCCAGATAAGCTCAAACTGGACACACCCTCCTTTGATGTCAGCTACCTCTTGTATGGACACCAGCATGGTTCTGTGCCTACACGGAGGGGGATATGCAGACATGGATACCCATTTGTGCTACTCAGTAACTCCACCTCATTTGCATAGGGATCCATGCTCAGACCCTGGAAACAACATGGTTCAAAGCACTACCATGTTAGCAACAGCACCAATACACCATTACAGATACTCCACGCAGTGTTCTCTAATACATTTCTGTCACATAAAATTATTTTTATTTTCCCAATTATTTTCTTTCTTTCTTTTATGAAGAATATTTGCACACTGTGGCGAGCCACACAAATGTGCACAGATTATTAAAAATATATATTTTAACTTATTTCTTTTATTTTTTCAGACACACGGTGGATAGTTTCACTCACATCCGTATGTGCTATACCATTTCTGTCATTCTACCTATATTTTTACAGCCCATTTTGTCTGTCTACATTCCTGTACACAGACTTTTTCCATGTACACTATGGACACTAACATGGGATATGCAAAGCTGCCTATCTGCTTGCTGGATCACTCTACCTGACTCACTTGCATGGAATTCACATGCTTATGAGGTGATATGCATGCCATGGATACTTCTGTGTTGGAGCATGCATGTATGAATGCTGCCCAGCTCTGTTCACTGAATCTAAAACCTGATTACTTTCATGTAAGCAGCGTGGCACAATGCCTACATAGAAAACAAGACCATGTAGGCTTTAATAAATCCCCCCAATGCCACAACCAAATCAACACAGACTGCTCAATGCCACCACCAAACCATTAGTGAATATACAATGCCACCAGAAAACCAGGGCTGACTAGACAATACCACAACCAAACCATTACTGACTACTCAAAACCACCACCAAACTATTACTCACTAAACAATACCATCACCAAACTATTACTGACCATACAATATCACCATCAAACTATTAGTGACTACTCACTTCCACCATCAAGCCATTGCTGACTAAACAAAACCACCAGCAAACTATTACTAACTGCAGAATGTCACTACCAAACCATTAGTGACTACACAATACCACCACCAAACTCATACTAAGTATACAATATCACCACCAAACTCTAACTATGCAATACTATCACCAAACCATTACTAATTACACAATACCACTACCCAAAAACTACTTACTACACAATATCACCACCAAACTATTTCTAACTACATGATACCACAACTAAACCATTACTGACTACAAAATACAACCGCCTAACTATTACTGACTACACAATACCACTGCTAAACCATTACTAACAAATCAATACCACCACAAAACTCTTACTAACTAAACAATTCCCCCCACAAAACTATTACTGACTACACAATAACACCACCAAACCATTGCTGACTACACAATACCACTACCAAACCGTTACTAACCACTCAATACCACCACTACATGGTTACTCACTAAACAATACCATCACCAAACTATTACTGACTATGCAATATCACCAACAAACCATTGCTAACAAAGAAATACCAGCACCAAAATATTACCAACTACACAATGCCACCACCAAACCATTACTGAATACTCAATACCACCACCAAAATATTACTGACTAAAATACCACAGCTAAACTATTACTGACTATGCAATACCACCATCAAACCATTACTGACTACTAAATGCCACCACAAAACCATTGCTGACTGCAAATTCTCACCACCAAAGCACTGCATAACTATACAATCCCACCAACAAACCATTGATGACTGCATAACACCATTACCAAATCATTAAAGATTACACAATACAACCGCCAAACCATTAGTGACTATGCAATACCCCAACCAGACTATTACTGATTACTCAATGCCACCGAAAAAACATAGCTGACTACACAATATCACCATGAAACTATTACTCACTACACAATACCTCTACCAACCCATTATTCACTATGCAGTGCCGCCACCAAGCCATTAGTGATTATACAATACCAACAAAATATTACTGACTACACAATACCACCACCAAACTATTACTGACTACACAATACCACCACCAAACCATTACTGACTATGCAATACTACCACCAAAGTATTACTCATTAATAAATAATACAGCTAAACTATCACTGACTATGCAATGTCACCATCAAACCATTCCTGACTACTCAATACCACCACTACGCAATTACTCACTTAACAATATTATCACCATACTATTTCTGACTAAGCAATATCACCAGTAAACCATTACCAACAAAGCAATATTAGCACTAAAATGTCACCTACTACACAATGCCAACAGTAAACCATTACTGAATACTCAATGCCATGACCAAACTATTGCTCACTAAAAAATAAAACAGCGAAACTATTACTGACTACACAATACCACCATTAAACCAATATAGACTACTAAACACCACTACCAAACCATTGCAGGCTACAAAATCCCACCACCAAACCATTGCTGACTGCACATACCCACCTACAAACTATTACTCACTGCACAATACCATTACCAATCCATTAATGATTGCACAATACAACCACCAAACCATTAGTGACTATGCAATGCCCCAACCAAACTATTACTGATTACTCAATGCCACCAATTAACCATTGCTGACTACACAATACCGCCAATAAACTATAACTGACTACACAATAACTCTATCAAACCAATATTCACTATCTAATACCACCAGCAAATCATTACTGACTACAAAATACCAACAAACTATTACTGACTACACAATATCACTACCAAACCATTACTGACTACTCAATACCCCTACTAAACTATTACTCACTAAACAATGTCATCATCTAACTTACTGACTACGCCATACCACCAAAAACCATTACTGACTACGCAATACCCCAACCAAACTATTACTGACTTTTAATACCCCGAGCAAACTATTACTGAATACACAATAGCACCACCAAGCCATTACTGACTACACAACACCACTACCAACTCATTACTGACTACCCAATACCACCACCAAACTATTACTCACTAAACAATACCACCACAAAACTATTGCTGGATGCACAGTACCAACACCAAACCATTACTGACTATGCAATACCATCATCAAGCCATTAATGACTATATACTGCCACCACCAAACTATTACTAACAGCACAATACAAATACCAAACCATCACTAACTACTGAATACCACAACCAAACTAAACCTCACTAAACAATACCACTACCAAACTATTACTGACTATGCAATACTGCCACTAAATCAATAATGAATATGCAATACCACAACCAAATTATTACTGACTAACCAATACCACCACCAAACCATTACTGACTATGCAATACCACCACCAAGCCATTACTGACTACACAACACCACTAAACTATTGCTAACTGCACAATACCACTAACAAACCATTACCGACTCCACAATACCACCACCAAACTATTACTTACTATGCAATACCCCACCAATCCATTAAAGACTAGACAATACCACTACCAAACCATTTCTGGCTACAAATTGCCACTACTAAACCATTACTGACTACTCAATGCCCTCACTAAACTATTATTAACTAAACAATGTCACCATCAAACATACTAACTACACAATACCACCAACCAAACTATTACTGACTTTCAATATCCCCCCAAACTATTACTGACTACACAATACCACTACCAACTCATTACTGACCACTCAATACCACCACCAAACTATTACTTACTAAACAATACAATCACCAAACTATTACAGATTATGCAATATCACCACCAATCCATTACTGACTATGAAATACCACACTAAACTGTTATGGACTGTGTAATACCATCACCAAACCATTACTGACTATGCAACATTATTACCAAAATATTATTGACTAGGCAATGCCACCACTAAACCAGTGCTGACTACACAATATCACCACCAAACTATTAATGACTACAAAATATGACTACCAAACCGTTATTAACTATGAAATGCTATCAATAAACCATTACTTACTACACAATACCACCACCAAACTATTACTCACTAAACAATACCATCACAAACTATTACTGACTACACAATACCACAGCTAATATATTACTGACTATGCAATGCAACCACCTACAATTAGTGACTATGCAGTACCACCACCAAACTATTACTGACTGCACACTACCACCACCAAGCCATTGCAGACTGTACAATATCAACACCAAACCATTGCAGACTGCACAATACCAACACCAAGCCATTGCTGACTACAAAACACCACTACCAAACCATTAGGGACTACTCAATACCATCACAAAACTAAAACTCATTACATAATACCATCAAACTATTACTAACTGCACAATATGATCAACAAACCATTACTGACTATGAAAT
The DNA here is from genome assembly GCF_019279795.1 of Protopterus annectens. Classification (NCBI taxonomy): domain Eukaryota; kingdom Metazoa; phylum Chordata; order Ceratodontiformes; family Protopteridae; genus Protopterus; species Protopterus annectens. The sequence goes on along the minus strand of NC_056746.1, from coordinate 846,109,704 downwards.
ACCACCCACGGAATTATTACTGACTACTCAGTACCACCACCAAACCATTACTGACTACACAATGCCACCAGCAAACTGCTGCTGACTGCACAACATCACTATCAAACTATGACTGACTACACAATACCACCAACAAATAATTACTGACTATGCAATATCACCACCAAACCATTACTGACCACATAATGCCAGCAGAAAACTGCTGTGACTACACAATACCACTAACAAACCATTACTGACTACACAATATCACCATCAAAGCATTACTAAGTTCAAAATACCACCACCAAACTATTACTGACTATGCAATACCACCAGCAAACCATTACTGACTACACAATACCACCACCAAACATTTACTGACTGCTCAACACCACTACCAAACTATTAATGACTATGTAATACCACCAGCAAACTATTGCTGACTACACAATGCCACCACTAAACCAGTGCTGACTACACTATACCACCACCAAACAATTACTAGTTACAGAATAACACCAAACTATTATTCAATAAACAATTGCATGACCAAACAATTACTCAGTAAATAATACCACCAACCAGCTATTACTGACTAAGCAATGCCACCAACAAACCACTACTGACTATGCAGTACCCCAACCAAACTATTACTGACTACAAAATACTACCACCAAACTATTACTGACTACACCATACCACCAGCAAACCATTACTGACTATGCAATACCATCATCAAGCCATTAATGACTATACACTGCCACCACCAAACTATTACTAACAGCACAATACAACTACCAAACCACCGCTGACTACTGAATACCACAACCAAACTAAAACTCACTAAACAATATCACCACCAAACTATTACCGATTATGCAATACTGCCACCAAACCAATAATGAATATGCAATACCACAACCAAATTATTACTGACTAAGCAATACCAACACCAAACTATTACTGACTATGCAATACCACCACCAAGCCATTACTAACTACACAACGACACCACCAAACTATTGCTAACCGCACAATACCCCTAACAAACCATTACTTACTTCATAATACCACCACCAAACTAATATTCACTATGCAATACCCCACCAAACTATTAAAGACTAAACAATACCACCACCAAACTATTACTGGCTACAGATTGCCACTACTAAACCATTACTGGCTACTCAATGCCCCCACTAAACTATTATTCACTAAACAATGCCACCATCAAACTTACTGACTACACAGTACCACCAATAAATCATTACTGACTGCACAATACCCCAACCAAACTATTACTGGCTTTTAATATCCCCACCAAACTATTACTGACTACGCAATACCACCACCAAGCCATTACTGACTACACAATACCACTACCAACTCATTACTGACTACTCAATACCACCACCAAACTATTATTTACTAAGCAATACAGTCACCAAACTATTACAGATTATGCAATATCACCACCACTCCATTACTGACTATGAAATACCACACTAAACTGTTATGGACTGTGTAATGCCATCACCAAACCATTACTGACTATGCAACACTATTACCAAACTATTATTGACTAGGCAATACCACCACCAAACTATTGCTGACTACACAATGCCACCACCAAACCATTACTGACTACTCAATGCCACCACTAAACCAGTGCTGACTACATAATACCACCACCAAACTATTAATAACTACAAAATATGACTACCAAATGATTACTAACTATGCTATGCTATCAATAAACCATTACTTACTACACAATACCACCACCAAACTATTACTCACTAAACAATACCACCACAAACTATTACTGACTACACAATATTACAACTGATATATTACTGACTATGCAATGCAACCACCTACAATTAGTGACTATGCAATACCACCGCTAAACTATTACTGACTACACAATACCACCACCAAACCATTGCAGACTGCACAAAATAGCCATTGCTGACTACAAAATACCACTACCAAACCATTCGTGACTATTCAATACCATCACAAAACTAAAACTCATAAAATAATACCATCAAACTATTACTAACTGCACAATATGACCAACAAACCATTAATGACTATGAAATACCACCCCCGGAATTATTACTGACTACTCAATACCACCACCAAACCATTACTGACTACACAATGCCACCAGCAAACTGCTGCTGACTGTTCAATACCACTAACAAACTATTACTGACTACACAATACCACCACCAAATAATTACTGACTATGCAGTACCACCACCAAACCATTACTGACCACACAATGCCAGCAGCAAACTGTTGTGACTACATAATACCACTAACAAACCATTACTGACTACACAATATCACCACCAAAGCATTACTGAGTACAAAATACCACCACCAAACTATTACTGACTATGCAATACCACCACCAAACCATCACTGACTATACAAAACTACCACCAAACATTTACTGACTACGCAACACCACTACCAAACTATTAATGACTATGCAATACCACCAGCAAACTATTGACTACACAATGCCAGCACTAAACCAGTGCTGACTACACAAAACCACCACCAAACTATTAATGACTACACAATACCACTGCCAAACAATTACTAGATACACAATAACACCAAACTATTATTTAATAAACAGTTGCACCACAAATTACTCAGTAAACAATACTACCAACAAAGTATTACTGACTAAGCAATGCCACCAACAAACCATTACTGACTATGCAGTACCCCAATCAAACTATTACTGACTACAAAATACCACCACCAAACTTTTACTAACTACACCATACCACCAACAAACTATTACTGGCTATGCAATTCCACTAATAAATCATTAATGACTATAAAATACCACCACCTAAATATTAATGATGGCACAATACCACAACCAACCATTACTAAGCAATGCCAACACCAAACTATTACTGACTGAATAATACCACCACCAAACCATTACTGACTACCCAATACCCCAAACTGCTATTACTGACTACACAATTCCACCACCAAATCATTCCTGACCTCACAATGCCACCACCAAACTATTATAGACTACTTAATGCCACTGCCAGACCATTAGTGACTACACAATACCACCAGAAAACCATTGCTGACTAAACAATGCAACAACCAAACCATTATTGACTACTCAACACAACCACCAAACTATTAATTACTACACAATACCATCACCAAACTATTACTAACCATGCAATACTTCAACCAAACCATCACTGACTGCACAATACCACCACCAAACCATTACTGACTACTCACTTCTACCAGACCATTGTTGACTACACAATACCACCAGCAAACTATTACTGACTGCAGAATACCACTACCAAACCATTAGTGACTACACAATACCACTACCAAACTGTTACTGAGTATGCAGTAACACCACCAAATTCTTACTGACTACACAATACCATCACCAAACTATTACAGACTACACAATATTACTACCCAAACATTACTTACTACAAAATACCACCACCAAACTATTACTGACTACACAATACCACCACTATACCATTGCTGACTACACAATACCACTACCAAACCATTACTGACTACTCAATACCACCACTACATGATTACTCACTAAACAATACCATCACCAAACTATTATTGACTACAGAATATCACCAGCAAACCATTACTGAAAAAGAAATCCCAGCACCAAAATATTAGCGACTATACAATGCCACCACCAAACCATTGCTAAATACTAAATATCACCACCAAACTATTACTCACTAAAAATACCACAGCTAAACTATTACTGACTATGCAATACCACCATCAAACCATTACTGACTACTAAATGCCACCATCAAACCATTGCTCACTACAAAATCCCACCACCAAACCATTGCTGACTACACAATTGCACCACCAAACTATTACTGACTGCATAATACCATTACAAAGCCATTAATGACTACATAATACAACCACCAAACCATTAGTGATTACTCAATGCCATCAATAAACCATCGCTGACTACACAATACCACCATTAAACTATTACTGACTATACACTGTCTCTACCAAACCATTATTCCCTATGCAATACCACCACCAAGCCATTACTGACTACACAATACCACCAAACTGTTACTGACTACACAATACCAGCATCAAACTATTATTGACTATACAATACCACTATCAAACTATTACTGACTACACAATACCACCACCAAACTATTATTGACTACACAATACCACTACCAAACTATTACTGACTACACAATACCACCACCAAACTATTATTGACTAAGCAATACCACCACCAAACCATTACTGACTATGCAATACAAACCACCAAGCCATTACTGACTACACAATGCCACCACCAAACTATTGCTAATGGCACAATACCACTAATAAACCATTACTGACTCCACAATACCACCACCAAATTATTATTGACTATGCAATATCCCACCAAACCATTAATGACTAAACAATACCATCACCAAACCATTACTAACTACAGATTGCAACTACCAAACCATTACTGACTACTCAATATCTCCATTGAACTATTACTTACTAAATAATGTCACCATTAAATTCAAAGACTGCACAATACTACCAACAAACCATTACTGACTATGCAATACCCCAAAAAATTACTGACTTTCAATACCCCCACCAAACTATTACTGTCTACACAGTACCACCACCAAACCATTACTGGCTGTGCAACACCACTACCAAACTATTACTGACTATGCAATACCACCAACAAACTATTACTGACTACACAACAGCACTATCAAACCATTACTGACTACTCAATACCACCACTAAACCAGTGCTGACTACACAATACCCCCACCAAACTATTAATGACTACAAAATACCATTACCAAACCATTACCGACTATGCAGTACTATCTCTAAACCATTACTAACTACACAATGCCAACAGCAACCATCACTGACTATGCAATGCCACCACAAAACTATTACAGGCTATGCAATACTGTCACAAAACCATTACTGACTACACAATATCATCAGCAAACCATTGCAGACTGCACAATACCACCACCAAACCATTGCTGACTACAAAATACAAGTACCAAACCATTAGAGACTACTCAATACCACCACCAAACTAAAACTCACTAAACAATACCACTAAACTATCACTAACTTCACAATATGACCAACAAACCATTATTGACTATGAAATACCATCCCAAATTATTACTAACTATTCAATACCACCAGCAAACCATTATTAAATGCACAATGTCACCAGCAAACTGTTGCTGGCTGCACAATAGCACTACCAAACTATTACTGACTACAGAATGCCACCAACAAATTATAACAGACTACACAATATCATTACTAAACTTTTACTGACCACTGAATACTACTACCAAACTATTATTCACTAAACAATACCACCACCAAACTATTACTGACTGCAGAAAACCTCTAACAATGACTACCCAATTCCACTACCAAACCATTACTAACTACTTAATGCCACTAAGAAACTATTACTCACTAAACAACATAACCAACAAACTATTACTGAGTATGCAATGCCACCACCAAACCATTACTTACTACGCAATACTACCACAAAATGACTGCTGACTGCACAATACCACTACCAAACCATTAATAACTACTCAGTTCCACCACAAAACTAACAATGCTATCACCAAACTATTACTGACTGTAATATCACTACCAAACCAGTACTGACTACACAATAAAATCACCAAACCGTTCCTGACTGCACAAAACCACCACCAAACCATTGCTAACTAGACAATACAACCACCAATTATTCACTAAAGAATACCACCAACTATTACCCACTAAATAATACCACCACCAAACTATTACTGACTATTCAGTATAACCACCAAACTATTACTGACTACTGAGCATCACCACCAAACTTTTACTCACTAAACAATACATCACCAAACTATTACTGAAAATGCAATACCACCACCAAGCCATTACTGACCACACAATACCCCAACCAAACCATTACTGGCTATGCAATACCACCATCAAACCATTTTTGACTATGCAATATCACCACCAAACCATCATTTACTATTCAATGAAAAACGAAAAATGTTCTAAGACTGGGTCAACACTCGGTTTTCACCTCAGAGCAACAAATGAATAACAAAAACAAAATCACCACAGCTGAGGAACGTAGATAAAACTTTTGATTTTAATGAGGCCAGATAAAATGAGTAAGCGCTTTTGCGATCTCTTACTGATCGCTTCTTCAGACTCTATTTCACTCACATAAAGTCACCAAATTTAAATCATACTCTATCCAATCACAAACAAGAATTAAATAATGCAATTGAACCTTTAAAGTGACAAAGTGCATCATCTAAAAACTCAGAAAAGCATCAGTTAAAATATGACTTACAAATTAAATGCATGTAATTTCATGGGCATTTATAGCCTTTAAACCTGCATATAAACTCAATGTTTCGGTGGTCTAGCCTTCAAGAAAGGTTTAAGTGACACTGCACTACTTAACCCTGGTGGTCTTTTAGCTTGTAATAATAAAATCCATTTTTGTTCAGCTTTCTCTACCCTATTTTTTTCCTATATAAAATGCATAGCAACTTTTACAAAAGCAAAAATAAGCTAAATGTTGTGTCCTGCAATCAGCATAAAAAATTACATCAATATTAAAATTCTGCATTGGATGTTTAAAAATAGAGTTGGAATAAATATGAGTATGTGTGTAACTATTTTTAGAGATGCTAAAATGTTTTTGGAGTACTTGCACAAGATACTGGCAGAGATTAGTAGGGAGTATATTTTTGTCACCATGGATATTACATCATTGTTCACTGTGATACCTAATGACTGGGGGATGATGTTTTATGGTATGTACGTTTTGTTGATATCTTCCTTTTGTGGGGGGAGGGTACATTAAGTAGATTGGAACAATTTATTGATTATTTACATACCACCACGGATTTTTTTAAGATTCACATTTCAGTGATGCACTTTGTTACTTTAAAGGTTCAATTGCATTATTTCATTCTTGTTTGTGATTGGATAGAGTATGATTTAAATTTGGTGACTTTATGTGAGAGAAATAGAGTCTGAAGAAGTGATCAGTAAGAGATTGCGAAAGCACTTACTACTCAATATCACCACCAAACTATTACTAACTACAAAATACCACCAGAAAACCATTGCTGATAACAAAACACCACTGCCAAACCATTACTGACTACTAAATACCACCAACAAACTATTACTCACTAAACATTACCATCACCAAATTATTACTGACTACACAATATCACCAACAATCCATTACTGAATATCTAATGCTACCAACAAACAATTACTGACTACACAATACCACCAAACTATTACTGACTACCCAGTACTACCACCAATTCATTACTGGCTACACAATACAACCACCAAACCATTATTGACTACATAATATCTACTACCAACCCATTACTGATCACTCAATACCACTGCCAAACTAAAACTCACTAAACACCACCACAAAACTATTACTTACTACACAATACCACCATCAAACCACTACTGACTACACAATACCACTACCAAACTATTACTAACTTTTCAATACCACCACCCAACTACTACTCACTAAACAATGTCATCACCAAACTATTACTAACCACACAATAACACCACCAAACCATCACTGACTACACATTACCACCACCAAACTAGTACTAAGCAATACCACCAAACTAAAACCAGCTATAGAATACCACCACCAAGTCATTATTGACCACACAATACCACCAAACCATTACTGACTAAATAATACCCCTACCAAGCCATTACTGAACACTCAATACCACCACCAAGCTATTACTCACTAAACAATACTACCTCCAAAACTATTACTGATTAATCAATACCAGCATCAATCAGTGACTATGCAATACCACCACCAAACTATTACTGACTACACAATACCACCATGAAACTGTTACTCACTAAGATGCCACTACCAAACTACCAATGACTACAAAACAATACCAGTACTCGGTTACTGACTATGTAATACCACTACCAAACCATTACTGACTACACAATACCACCACCAAACCATTAATGACTACTAAATGCCACCAACAAACCATTGTTGACTACACAATGCTACCACTAAACCATTACTGACTATGCAATACCCCAAACTATTACTGAGTATGCAATGCCACCAGCAAACTAATACTGACTATAAAATGCCACCAACAAACCATTACTAACTACACAATACCACCACCAAACTATATCTGGCTATGCAATACCCTCACTAAACCATTACTGACTACAGAATACCACTATTACTAACTACACAATACCACTATCAAACCATTACTAACTAATCAAAACCAGCACCCAACTATTGCTCATTAAATATTATCATCACCAAACTATTACTGGCTATGCAATATCACCACCAAACCATTACTAGCTATGTAATACTACCACCAAACAATTACTGACTACGCAATAGCACCTCCAAAATGTTACTGACTATGCAATACCAGCACCATGCCATTACTCACTACACAATACAACCACAGGACCATTAATGACTGCACAATGCCACTACCATCCCATTACTGACCACTCAATACCACCACCAAACTAAAACTCACTAAACAAAACCACCACCAAATTATTACTCACTATGCAATACCACTACCAAATCACTACTGACTACATAATACCACCAACTATTTATTACTGACTACACAATACCACTACCAACCCATTACTAAGCAATACCACCAAAACTATTACTGACTTTGCAATACCACCAGCAAACTGCTGACTATGCAATACCACCACCAAACCATGACTGACTATGCAATACCACCACTAATATATTACTATATTATTATATTACAATCTTCTCAGTAAAATAAACAGACAGTAAATAAAGGATGGCAGCAACAATCTTCTCACACAGATACCATTCATAAAGGAAATCAGCAACAATCTACTAACATAGACACCATTCATAAAAAATGCCAGCAAGAATTTACTGTCTGTTTATTTTACTGTGGAGCTTTTCTCCCTGGGCCTCCACTGAAAATGGACCAGTCAGACACTCCCGGGCAACAAATTTAAATAAATAAATAAATAAACTGTCTACGCAATACCACTACCAAACCATCACTGGCTATACAATATTATTCCTAAACCATTACTTACTATACAATGTCACCAGCAAATTATTAGTCACTAAATAATATCACCAAACTATTGCTGACAACACAATACCACCACAAATATATTACTGTCTACACGATACCACCACCAAACAATTACTGGCTAAACATCACTACCAAACCATTACTGACTATGCAATACAACCATCAAACTATTAAAGACTATCCAATACTACCACCAAATTATTACTTAATATGCATCAATCACTGACTATACAATACCCACAGCAAACGATAACTGACTACACAATACTACCACAAAACTATTACTCACTAAACAATACTGCTAGCAAACTACTAAGGACTATAAAACACAACTAGTACTTGGTTACAGACTATGGAATACCACTACCAAACCATTACTGACTATATGATATCACCACCAAACTATTTCTGACTACACAATACCTCCACTAAACCATTAATCACTAAAAATACCACCACCTGACTATTACTGACTGCACAATACCACCACCAAACTATTACTCATTAAACAATACCATTGCCAAACTATTACTGACTACAGAATATCACCATCAAACCATTACTAACTACCCAATACCTCCACTAAAGTATTAGTAACTATGCAATACCCCCACCAAACCATTGCTGACTACACAATCCCACAACCAAACTATTACTGACTGCATAATACCATTATCCAACCATTAATGACTACACAATACAACCACCAAACCATTAGTGACTATGGAATACCCCCACTATTACTGATTACTCAATGCCACCAATAAACCATTGCTGACTACACTATACCACCACTAAATAAGTACTGACTACACAATACCTCTACCAAACCATTATTCAATATGCAATACCATCCCAAGCCATTACTGACTATACAATACCACCACCAAACTATTACTCATTAAACAATACCACCATCAAACTTTTACTGACTAAGCAATACCATCCTAATATATTATTGACTATGCAATACAACCACCAAATCATTACTGAGTAGGCAATGCCACCAACAAACCATTACTGACTACACAATACCACTACCAAACTATTACTGACTACTCAATACCACTGCCAAACTAAACTCACTAAACAATACTACAACCAAACTATTACTGACTGCACAAGACCACCAGCAAACCATTACTGACTATGCAATACCACCACCAAGCCATTACTGACTAGAAAATGCCACCACCAAACTATTGCTAACTGGACAATACCATTAATAAACCATTATTGACTAATCAATACCACCAGCAAACTATTGCCAACTGCATTACTAACAAACCATTACTGACTACTCAATACCACCACCAAACTAAAAATCACTAAACAATACATCCACCAAACTACTGCTATGAAATACTGCCAACAAACCATAAATGACTACGCAATACCACCACCAAACTATTACTAACTATGCAGTACCACCACCAGTCCATTACTTACCACACAATACTACCATTCAACCATTACTGACTATGCAATACCACCACCAAGCCATTACTGACTACAGAATGCTACCAAACTATTGATAACTGCACAGTGTTACTAATAAACCATTACTGATTGCACAATGCCACCACCAATCTATTATTGACCAAACCATTAATGACCAAACAATATGGCCACCACACCATTACTAACTACACAACACCATCGCCAAACCATTGTTGACTGCACAATACCACAACTAAACCATTGCTGAATTAAAAATACCACTACCAAACCATTAGTGACTACTCAATACCACCACCAAACTAAATGCAGTAAACAATACAACCAAACTACTGCTGTCTGCTCAATACCACCAACAAACCTTACTGACTATGAAATACCACCCCCAATTTATTACTGACTACGCAACACCACCAGCAAACCATTACTGACTTTGCAATGCCACCAGAAAATTGATGCTGGCTCTACAATACCACTACCAAACCATTACTGACTAATCAATACCACCAAAAAACAATTACTCACTAAACAATACCACCACCAAACTACTACTGACCACACAGTGCCACCACAAAGCCATTATGGACTATGCAATATCACCACCAAACTATTACTCACTACTCAATACCATCAAACCATTACTGACTACACATTGCCACTACCAACCTATTACTGACTACATGATATCACCGCCAAAGCATTACTGAGTACACAATACCACCACCAAACTATTGCTGACTATGCTATACTACCACCAAACCATTACTGACTACACAATACCACCACAAAGTCATTACTGACTACACAATATCACTGCCAACCATTACTGACTACTGCCACCAGCAAACTATTACTCACTAAACAATACAACCACCAAACTATTAATGACTACAGAATACCACTACCTATTACTGACTACACAATACTTCTACCAAACGATCACAAACTACTCAATACCACCAAGAAACTATTACTGTCGAAACAATGCCACCACCAAACTATTACTGACTACACAATACCACCACCAAACTATTGCTGACTACACAATATTACTACCAAACCATTACTGACTAGCCAATTCCACCACCAAACTATTACTCACTAAAAATACCATCACCAAACTATAACTGACTATGCAATATCAAAACCAAACAATTACTGACTAGCCAATACCATCACCAAACCATTGCTGACTGCACAATACCGCCACCAAACCATTACTAACTACACAATACCACTACCAAACCATTAGTAACTACACAATACTACCACCAAACAATTATTCACTAAAGAATACCACCACCAGTTATTCACTAAACAATATCCCCAACAACAATTACTTATTAAATAATACCACCACCAAACTATTACTGACTATGCAATACAACTGCCAAACTATCACTGACTACTGAATATCACCACAAAACAATAACTCACTAAACAATACTCACTAAACAATATATATATATATATATATATAAAACAAAATACATTACCAAACTATTAGTGAAAATGCTATACCCCCACCAAACCATTACTGACTACATAATATCTGAATAAAACTATTAGTGATTACTCATTACCATCAGCAAATATTCCTGACTACAACAAACCATCACTGACAACTCAATGACACCATCAAACCATTACTGACTACAAAATGCCACCAGAAAATCATTGCTGACTAAACAATACCACAACCAAACCATTACTGAGCACCCAGTACCATCACCAAACTATTACTGATCATGCAAACCATTATTGACTACACAGTACCACCTTCAAACTGTTACTAACTATGTAATACCACCACCAAACTAATACCAACTATGCAATACTACCACCAAGCCATTACTGGCTACACAATACTACTACTAAACCATTCCTGACTACATAAAACCTCTACCCAACTATTACTGAATACTCAATACCACCACCAAACTATTACTCTCTAAACAATAACAACACTAAACTATACTATGACTATGCAATACCACCATTAGGCCATTATTAACTACACAATACCACCAGCAAACTGTTACTGACTTTGAAATACCACCACCAAACTATTTCTGACTACACAATACTACCACTAAACCATTACTGGCTACTAAATACCACCATCCAACCATTACTGACTACACACTACCAACACCAAACTATTACTGACTACATCATAGCAATACCAAAACATTACTGTCTACACAATACCTCCAATAAACTATTGCTGACTAAGCAATATCCCAACCAAGCTATTACTCACTATGTATTATCAACAGCAAACTATGCAATGCCACCACCAAATCTTTACTGAATACAGAATACAACTACCTAACTATTACTGACTACTCAATACCATTACCAAACCATTACTAACTCATCAATACTTCAACCAAATTATTACTCAGTAAACAAGACCACCACCAAACTATTACATACCAAGCAATACCACCACCAAAACATTACTGACTACATAAAGCCACCACTAAGCCATTCCTGACAACAAAACAACACTACCAAACCATTACTGACTATTAAATGCCACCAATAAACTATTACTCACTAAACATTACCATCACCAAACTATTTCTGACTACACAATATCGTTCAACAAACCATTACTGAATATGTAATACTATCAACAAATAATTACTGACTACACAATACCACCACCAATTCATTCCTGACTACACAATACAAACACCAAACCATTACTGACCACACAATATCCAATACCAGCCCATTACTGATCATTCAATACCACCACCAAACTAAAACTCACTAAACAATACCACCACAAAACTATTACTCACTACGGAATGCCACCACCAAACCACTACTGACTACACAATACCATTACCAAACCATTACTAACTAAGCAATATCACCATCTGTTACTCACTAAACAATGCCACCACCTAACTATTACTGACTACACAATACTACCAACAAACCATTAATGACTACCTAATACCAACAGCAAACTATTAATGAGTATGCAATACCACTAACAAACTATTACTGAGTACACAATACTACCACCAAACCATTACTAAGTACACAATATTACCAGCAAACTATTACTGACTATGAAATACCACCACAAAACCATTACTGACTATGCAATAATATCACAAAATTATTGCTGACTACACAATATCATAACCAAACCATTACTAACTACACAATACCACTACCAAACCATTACTGACTATACATCATCACCAAACTATTTCTGATTATATGCAATACCACCATTAAACCATAATTGACTACAAAATGCCACCACCTATTACTGCATACAAAAGCCATTACCAAACCATTACTAACTAATCAACACCAACACCAAACTACTACTACTCACTAAACAATATCATCACCAAAGTATTACTGACCATGCAAAATCACCACCAAACCATTACTGACTACACAAAACCACCCCTAAACTAGTGCTAACTAAGCAATACCACCACCAAACTAATACTAGCTGCAGAATACCATCATCAAGCCATTACTGAATACACAATACCACCAAAACCATTACTGACTACATAATATGCCACTAACAAACTATCACTGACTACACAATACCACCATGAAAGTATTATTCACTAAACAATACCACCACCAAACTACTGACTACAAAATACCACCAGTAATTGATTAGTGACTATGCAATACCACCACCAAATCACTGCTGACTATGCAATGCTACCACCAAACTACTTCTTACTACTCAGTGCCACTACTCAACCAGTGCTGACTGCACAATAGCATGACCAAACTATTACTGACTACACAATACCACTACCAAACCATTACTGATTATGCAATACTATCACTAAACCATTACTTACTACACAATACCACCAAAAAACTATTACTCACTAAACAATACCATCACAAACTATTATTGACTATGCAATACAACCACCAAGCCATTACTGACTATGCAATACCACCACCAAACTATTAATGACTATGCAATACCATCATCAAACCATTACTGACTACACAATACTACCACCAAACCATTACTAAGTACACAATACCACCACCAAACTATTACATAGTAAACAATAACACCACCAAACCATTACTGACCACACAATACCACCACAAAACCATTACTGACTACACAATATCACTACCAAACCATTACTGACTACTCAATACAACCAAACTATTACTCAATAAACAATACCACCACAAAACTATTACTGACTATGTAATACTACCACCAAACCACTACTGACTACAAAATACCTCCACTAAACCATTAACTACACAATACCACCACCAAACTATTACTGACTGCACAATACCACTACCAAAACCATAAATGGCTACACAGTACTGCCACCAAACCATTACTGACTTCACAATACAATCAAACTCTTACTGATTATGCAATACCACTACCATGCTATTACTGATTATGCAATACCACCAGCAATTACTGACTACACAATACTATCACCAAACCATTGCTGACTGCACAATACCACCACCAAACCAATGCTGACTAAAAAACACCAGTATCATACAATCAGTGACTACTCAATACCACCAAACTAAAACTCAATCACAATACCACCACCAAACTATTACTGATTGGACAATGCCACCACCAAACCATTAATGACTATGAATACCTCCACCAAACCATTACTGACTACACAATGCCAACATCAAACTGTTGCTGACTACACAATACCACTACCAAACTATTACTGCTATGCAACATTATCACTATCACCATTACTCACTAAACAATAACACCACAACTAATACCACCACTAATATATTACTGACTATGCAATGCCACCACAAAACCATTTCTAACAATGCAATACCAGCAAACTATTAGTGACTACATAATACGACCACCAATTACTGACTACACAGTGCCATCACCAAACCATTACTGACTACACAAAACCATCAACAAACCAGTGCTGACTACAAAATACAACTACCAATCCATTAGTGTCTACTCAATACCACCAAATAAAACTCAGTAAACAACACCACCACCAAACTATTACTGACTAAGCAATAAATCCACCAAACCATTACTGACTATGCAATACCACCACCAAACTATTACTGCTTACACAATGCCACCAGCAAATTGTTGCTGACTACACAATACCACTACCAAACCATTACTAACTTTATACCACCACAAAACTGTTATTGACTATGCAATACCACCACCAAACCATTACTGACTACACAATACCATTACCAGACCATTACTGACTACTCAATACTACCACCCCATTATTGCTGATTCCATAATACCACCACCAAACTTCTACTGACTACCAAATATCATCACTAAACTATTAATGACTACGCAATACCACCACCAAGCCAATATTGACTATGTAATACCACCACCAAACTATTACTATGCAATACCATCACCAAGCCATTACTGACCACACAGTACCATTACTAAACCATTATTGACTACAACATATCACCATCAAACCATTACTGAGTACACAATACCACCAAACCATTACTGAGTATACAATGCCACCAGCAATTACTGACTACACAATACTATCACCAAACCATTGGTGACTACACAAAACCACCTACCACCAACAAACCCATGCTGACTACAAAATACCACTACCATACCATTAGTCTCTACTCAATGCCACCAAACTAAAACTCACTAAACAATACCAGCAAACTATTGTTGATTGCACAATATCTTCTCAAAACCTTTACTGACTTATGCATTACCACCACCAAACTATTACTGACTATGCAATACCACCACCAAACCATTAATGACTATGCAATACTACCACCAAAACATTACTGACTACACAATGCCACCAGAAAACTGTTTCTGACTACACACTACCACTACTAAACCATTACTGACTATGCAATATTATCACTAAACCATTACTCATTAAACAATACCACCACAACTATTTCTGACTATGCAATACTACCACTAATATATTACTGACTACACAATGCCACCACAAAACCATTACTGACTACAGAATACCACCACCAATTACTGACTACACAATACCATGCTGACTGCACAATAGCAAATTTACTGTAAATTTACAGTTACACACATTTTATTCATTTATTATATATATATATATTTTTTATAAGTGTTTTAACCATGCTAATAAGGGAGCATATATATATATGATGTAAAACAATAGTTTTTCACAGGCTTAAAATGTATTGTGGAAAAATGTTGTTTGAGGCATTGAATTGTCTAATTAATTAAATGAATCAATTAATTACAGTAATAGAAATGGATATGTGATTGGAGACAAGTCAGTCTTTATGTGTATTTAATGGAAATGTTTTTGGATTACTTGTTACTAAACCATTACTGACTACACAATATCACCACCAAACCATTACTGAGTGCACAATGCCACCACAAAATCATTATTAACTGCACAATATGACCACCAAACTATTACTCACTATACAATACCACCACCAAACTGACTACAAAATATGACCAGTAGTCATTACAGGTTCACAGGTGATTACTAAGCTAAGGTCCCGTGGGGAATGTTTAGCCTTCCCATGCTTATTTTGACCTAATCATGCTTCTTCCTTTTTGCTCTACACATCACAGAGCTCTTTCTTCCTTCCCGCCCCTATACTATTTTCTGCTCTTTTCTACTGTCCTATTCTCCAGCCTCAATATTGTACAAACTGTATATGCTCTATATGCAGTAAGTATTTTGCTCATAACTTCTTTTAAATAGCTGGTAGACCATATATGTATTTGATTTCATAGTATAACCATACTTTAGGCTGTTATGCAAGCTTAATGAATTTTGCTTCTTTTGCTTTTATTTGTAACTGCACACGTGTTCTTAAAACCTAGGCTGGGTCAGAAAAATTGTTCATTGAGATTAGTGCCCTACCCTGGTAAATTCAAATTATATCTATCTATGTGTGTATGTGTGTATCTATCTATCTATCTATCTATATATATATATATATATAGATAGATAGATATAGATAGATAGAGACACACACACACATACATATATAAATGCAGAGGAAGCCTTCTGCTTAAGCATTCATTTTAAATCTTGTAAACATGAAAGAAAAATATGAGTTTTTTGGCTGACGACTTGAACCTGACACTTCCAACACTCCGTGGTGTTGTCTCTGTCACTAGCCTAGCAAGAGCTTCTAGGCAGTTAGACATTGAGTTTTCCATTAAAAGCACTTCCCTTTCAGCTAGCAACCCCCCTAGCACAGCAATAAGGTCAAATTATATACCCACATATACCCAGGTAAATTAACTGAGAGAAGTAAGTAAACAGGTATGAATCAGCCTTTGAAGTTGACACATGCTGCTCCAAACATAAAAAACAAAATCTTATTTGCCAGCAACTTATAGTCAAAAGAAGACAGACAGACTGATGGAGAACAGACAGAAAGCTAAAATATGGTAACAGGCTGGCAGTACATTCTTCCACAGTAGTGCATTCTAGATCCAGCACATCTTTTACCTCTAGTATTACCCTAAAATATGTTGAAAGTAAGTAATGATGTTAGATGTCTCTTGTTTCCTTGAACCTCTGAAACTTCTGCATCAGTGAAGCCACCACGCATGCTTTATTACTTGGTTTTGAGTCCCTGTTTGTGGAAATTGTCAAAGGGACAGGCTCTAACTCCATGAAACTTGTAAATGAGACCTTCTTACGAATATCTAATGGCCTGGATTCTTTCTTTTTATTAGTACATTAAGTCCTATTTTGGACTCATCAGATTTGGAGAAATAATTTTCACTGACTTTTTTCTACATAATTTTAAGACATTTTTATTAAGTCTAAATTTAGAGCCCTTAGACATCTTAACTTTGCAACCTGTTTGAATCTTGAATCTTGTTCAGTCTTACAATTTTATACATAGCGTTTATGACCTAAACAAGACAATCTCTTAACGTGGTGATATTGTGTTTCTATTTATCTAGCATAAGTACATTTGTTCACGGATTTTTTTCTTGGCATAACTCTGTCTTCTAATAAATTCTAGACAATACTGTCAGTTTATGATTGAAGAAGATAACCAAAAGTGATCGAACAGTTAGTTGCAGTGGCTCAACATACTGCACACTTGTCTTTAGTGGCTAAAACTTATAAGGCTGTGGGTTCTATTGCCATACCACATATTTGGATTAATTTTTCAATACTGACACACCATTGGGGGAGGGGTTCTGCTGAGTGATCTGTCCTTCATATGAAGCATTAAATACAGGTTTCATCTGCTTGAGTTGGTGGTAGCTCAGGCAGATGTAAAAGCTATCATGGCACTTATGAAAAAAAAGAGTAGTGGTTACTTTATTCTATTAACAATTATCCTTCTTTTTTCATTATTTACACATTTATTATATTTACACTTTATATCACAATATCTTTATAAAAAAAAAGGAATCTAAACAAACCAGTAGACTGGTCCAAAAGAAAACCATCAATGAATAAATCCACACCAAGATGTTTAGTTACGGTCACAAAAACAAACACTGCCAGCCCAGCTATCCACAATTTTGTAAATAATTATATGTCATTTGTGAATATTAATATGATTTATAAAGAAGTGTGACAGAGGGAAATATTGCCAACACAGCTGTATGGAATTTTGTGAATGGTTATGTGTCATTTGTGAATGTCAACATGATTCATATGCTTGTGTTACAAATCTATTAGAACTATATGTCATATTGTATAGACACGTGTGCTGAAGAGATATTTTTTTATATACACTACTGTAACTGTTTAACAGGTGAGACTGAAACTCAAGAGATTAACTTGCAAAACTCCAGAAGAATGGTTGAGGTTAAGTTACGTTATATCTGGGCCATAAACAAAAGATGTTATCTTTCAGGTTTCAGTGCAGTAACAGACACAATGTCTAGAACTAGAAGTTTTTTGCATTGTCTTTACATGTGGAGGAATGTAAATTATTTTACAACTTCCATCATTTGATAGAAGATAGGACTGCGGTGGTGGTGCTGCGGTAGCATTGTCGCCTCACAGTTAGACATTGCCCATTCGATTTTCCGTTAGAGCGTCTTCTGTGCGGCGACATGCGTGAACACACGTTCCTTTGTTGAAGGTTGTGCGTTAGGCCTGGCAAGCCAGCACATAAAACTCTACTGCCAATCATTAGCGGACCGGAGTTCCGCTGTGGCGAACCCTAACCGGGAAAAGCCGAAAGACACAAACAAACAAACAAATCATTTGACAAAAGATCTAAGAGAGCTATATATTTTTCACGGGGAGATGTTAAATGCTGGCAGTTTGTAGGAATGCGGGTTTTCACCTGGGATAGTCAGATGACAAAAGTGATGCCATCCTGCAAGTATCCCAGCAGCAATATTTGAGATATTAATTTAAAAACTCTCTGAGAGAGTGAGACAGTGCATTTTGTACTTGTTGACCTGACAACAACATCAGCTAGAAGATCCATTCACCACACTTGCCTTACTGTAAGTAAGTTAACTAGGATACAATAATTTATTTTAGATTCAGTAAGGAATGCAGTAAATATTAGTTTAGATGTTTCCTGTATTTATTTGAGACTGTCGTGCAATGTTGTTTTAAATATTTCCTGTGATTTTGAACTCTGAAATCACTGCAAATACCTATTTAGAATTGTCTTGTTCTTTTATTATTTATCATTAAATCTATTTAAACCTATCAAAAAGATTCATATGCCTGTGTTACAAATGTATTAGAACTGTATGTCATGTTGTACAGAGGACAGAAGAGATATTTGTATACACTATTGTGGTCTTTTAGATGTATGTATTTTAACAGGAGATTAACTTGCAAAACTTAAGAATAGTTGAGATGGAAATACTTTATTGCTGGGCCATAAACAAGAGATGCTATCTTTCAGTTTCTGTCAACAGGAGACATGATGTCTACACTAGGAGAGTCTCTGTGTTCCCTTGAAAGAGAGATAATTACTAGGTTTGAGATGTAGAAGTGTTTTGTTGTTTTATGTATTCCAGCAGTTGCAAACATCTGAAGGCTATGTATTTTCACAGGGAGATGTTAAATGCTAGCAGTTTCTAGCAATGGTTGTTTTTGAGCCTGGGAACTGAAGTCAGGTGACAAAAATGGCGTCGTGTAGCATGTATCGCAGCAGTAACATTTGATATTAATTTAAGAACTCTCTGAGAGAGTGACTGTGCATTTTGTATTTTGTCATTGACCTAACAACATCGGCTGGAAACATCCACTCACCACATCTGCACTTGCCTTGCTGTAGTAGTAAGTTTCTAGTATATAGTAATTATTTTATATTCAGTAAGGAATATAGTTAATATTAGTTTTGATGTTTTTATATTTATTTGAGACTGTCCTAGAATGTTGGTTTAAACATTTCCTGTGATTTTGAACTTAGAAGTTACTGTGATGATTTATTGAGTATGTTCTTGTTCTTTTATTATTTATTATTAAATATATCTAAATCTATCTTTGTGTCTGATATCTGTGAGACATATTTAAGCTCTTATAGTACTTGCATATCTATTTGGTGATACTGTGCAGGCCACTTCTAATAGCCTTGCTCTTGGTCAGACTATCATTCAGATTAATAGTAACATTACACAGTAGAATTGGACACCCTTGGTTAAGGGCCTTAAAACAGTTGATAAGTAGTGACTGGGGGTGGTAAAAACTACCTTATAGTCTGGGCAGAAGAGGCATAGCTAGTAAACCTGTGCCACCCTTTCCCAGGTGTGTGTGTGTGTGTGTGTGTGTGTGTGTGTGTGTGTGTGTGTGTGTGTGTGTGTGTTTGTGTGTCAGCTACTTGGGCAGGGGCATGAAGCACTGGTTAGACAGAGAAGGTGCTGCAGGTCTTGGTTTGGCCACTCAGCTGAGATCTTAACCCTAAATCTGTGCCAGTGGGGAGTCTTATTGGGGATCTGCAGAAAGAGGGAGAAACCAGCTCCAGACTGACTGTGGTCTCTGTGTGCTGTTAAGGGAAATTGCACTTTACTTGTCATCCTCCCAGTGTGTACATTAATCACTGTTGCCAGTGGTGAGGATTGAGACTCCTTGATTACTGGGCCAGTGCTGAGGCATCACACCCTCACTCCATACTTTTTTGTCATCCACAATTTTTAATATCACACATATCATGGCATAAGCTTACAAAACACATTTCTAAGAAATTATTTTGTATCTCAGTGTTTCTCATTATAACAGTTTTCTTTTTAGCTCTATATTTATATGTTGAAAAGCATATTCCTTTCAATGAGATGTGTATTACTTCTCATCTCATATTCCTTAACAATTTTTTATGCTAGTACAACTTCTAAATCTTAAGGGCATATCAATGTTGTCTAAAATGCAGTACACGGTTATCTGCTGTTCATCATTTGTTTTCATACTAACCAAAGGCTTTTGTTTCTGCAGCTCTCACCTCCAGCCTGGCTCTGCTGCACATGTGCATCATTTTCTTTCTGCAGTCTTTCACTAGAACTTGCTTCTACTGCTGCTGCTGTGTACATTTTCCTCTAGTAACAGTGCTCTCAGTCTCTCTCTCTCTCTCTCTTGTCATGTATGTCATCATTTACTGCACCCTTCTTCCTTTCTTGCCAAGTAGTTTTCCATCACCACATTCCACTGCAGGGCTTCTGACTCTTCTGGTTTCCCTCATTCATCATTTTTTGTAAAACAGAGTCATCCGGACCAGTCTGATGCCACAATATTCACCTGCAATGTGTCAATTTGTATATAATATATGTATATCTTGCATTCTGTCATTCATTCTGTATACAATGTCATGTAATTATTGTATTTTCCCTGGGCTGAGACTGAAATGGGTCCAATGGGATCAGTACTCTACACCGGTTAACAAATTTAAAATAAATAAATACAATTAAATCTGATTCATCCCCACAATAAAAGCAAGCCTTTTGGATGGTCCCAATAACTAACAGTTGCTCTTTTTCCATTTACCATTATATTATTTAAAATATGGTATAATTTTCCATCATTCATATCCAGTGTAACCCACACTTCCCACCCCCTCTGTCCATACATTTCTGTTATCATACATTTTCTTTATGCCGTGCACTTTATTACTTATTATGAGAAAAACAGTTTCAATTTCAAATTCCTCCGTGCCTGGAGTTTTGAATTGCACAGTCAGTTTTCTTTTTAACTGCAAGCCAAATTTCTGAAAAATGAAGTCTTTCCAAGGTGATATGTTATTTATTTTTTCCTATTTCACCCAATTTTTTTTTCTGCACTTAAAAAAGCCTCAGAATTACTTCACAAAAATCTTCCTACCCCAAACGGATCAAAGTTTTTATATATTTTAAGGTAAATTTTAATGGCAATATAGTATTTACCATAATGCCATACTTGTCTATAGTTGCACAGGTTTTGCTTCTTATTTTTACCTCCAGTCTTTTTTCTGAAGATGCTGCCCTTCTGCTGCGACAAATGACTGCCTTCCTGTTGTACAGTGCTTCTTGCCCCTTGCCTTACACTATTTGCATGTTTGTCTTTACTTAATTTCTGTCATCCACAGTACTCAGATGCAGAGGTACAGCCTCTGTACTCTCAGCCACTGTAATCTGCCTCTCTGCCCCAGCTTCATTATCAGACTACTTCTGTATTTAATCCATCGCATCATTTCAGCTGACCTCTTCACCTTCATTTGGTTCTCCTTCCTGCATTAAGTTCTCTAACATTTCTGCATCCAAACCTCTACTAACTCTAACTTCATAACTAGGATTTCATCTTCTGGTAATTCTCTCCAAATTTTCTCCAGCAGAAATGTTTACTCCTTCCTCCATCTTGGAATTCTAAAACAAGGGATAAAAAGGTCATACAAACAAGCCATTCAGTGTAAACTGCAAGAAAAAACCTAGCCAAACTAGAATTGTACTGTGTGATATATTAAACCTCTTGTAATGGAGGCCCATGGGAAATATACCAATGATCCCTTAAGGACATCAAGTGTTTCAGCTATATGGCTTCTGAATGCCAATTACTTATTACTTTTTACTTTTTAAGTCTTTAGGTATACATTCAGGCCAGTAAAACCACACCCCACTAGCTGGCACCCCTTAGTGCTCAAAAGGAGTACGGGGCCTTTGTTTATATATAGACATATTTCTTTGTGCCAGTCCCAAGCCCGGATAAATGGGGAGGGTTGTGTCAGAAAGGGCATCCAGCATAAAATTTTGCCAAATCATACATGCAGACAACAGTACAGAAATACATACCGGATCAGTCGAGGCCCGGGTTAACAATGACTGCCACCAGTACTGTTGGCCAACAGAGTGCTGGTGAAAATTGGGCCGAAGGAGAAGAAGAGGGGGAAGGCATGCCCGAAGGCAGGTAAAGGCTAGGACTGTGATATTGAGGGTTGGAACTTTGAATGTTGGCAGTATGACTGGTATACGGAGATAGCTAGATGATATGATGGACCGAAGGAAGGTTGGTATATTGTGTTCAAGAGACCAGATGGAAGGGGAGCAAGGCTAGGTGTATTGGAGGCGGTTTCAAATTGTTTTATCATGGTGTAGATCGGAGGAGAAATGGCGTAGGCATTATCCTAAAGGAACAGTATGCTAAGAGTGTTTTGGAGGTGAAAAGAGTGTCAGATAGAGTGATGTTTATGAAGCTGGAAATTGATGGCATAATGATGATTTTGTTAGTGCATATGCTCCACAAGTTGGGTGTGCGATGGATGAGAAAGAAAAATTTTGGAGTGAGTTGGATGAAGTGGTGATGACTGTACCCAAGGGTGAGAGATTTCATTCACAGATTTCATTGGGCATGTTGGTGAAGGGAACAGAGGGGGTGAGGAAGTGATGGGCAGGTATGGTATTAAGCAAAGGAATGCAGAAGGTCAGATGGTAGTGGATTTTGCGAAAAGGATGGACATGGCTGTGATGAATACGTATTTTAACATGAGGGAGGAGCATAGGGTGACATACAAGATTGGAGGAAGATGCACACAGGTGGATTATATCTTATGTAGAAGGGCCAGTCTGACAGACATTGGAGACTGTAAAGTGGTGGCAGGGGAAAGTGTAGTTAGGCAGCATAGAATGATGGTCTGTAGGATGACGTTGGTAATCAAGACAAGGAGGATGAGTGTGAGGGCAACACCAAGGATCAAATGGTGGAAATTGAAAAAGGGTAATTGTGAGGTGATGTTCAGGGAAGAGTTAAGACAGGCACTGGGTGGCAGTGAAGAGTTACCGAATAGCTGGGGAACTACAGCAGAGCTAGTAAGAGAGATGGCTAGAAAGGTGCTTCGTGTGACATCTGGAAAGAGGAAGGAGGACAAGGAGGCCTGGTGGTGGAATGAAGAAGTATAGGAGACTATACAGAGAAAGAGGCTGGTGAAGAAGAAGTGGGACTGTCAAAGAGATGAAGAAAGTAGACAAGAGTATAAGGAGATGAGGTGCATGGCAAAGAGAGAGGTGGCAAACGCTAAGGATAAGGTGTATAAGGAGGGAGAAAAGGACCTGTATCGATTGGCTAGATAGAGGGACCGAGCTAGTAAAGATGTGCAGCAGGTAAGGGTGATAAAGGATAATGAGGGAAATGTACTCACAAGCGAGGATAGTGTGTTGAGCAGATAGAAAGAGTACTTTGAGGGGTTGATGAATGAAGAGAATGAGAGGGAGAGAGGTTTGGATGATTTACAGACAGTGAATCATGAAGTGCAGTGGATTAGCAAGGAGGAAGTAAGGATAGCTATGAAGATAATGAAGAATGGAAAAGCTGTTGGTCAAGATGACATACATGTGGAAGCATGGAGGTGTTTAGGTGAAATGGCAGTGGAGTTTTTAACTAGATTGTTTAATGAAATCTTGGAAAGTGAAAGGATGCCTGAGGAATGGAGAAAAAGTGTTTTTGCATCGATTTTTAAGAACAAAGGTGATGTGCAGAGCTGTAGTAACTACAGAGAGATTAAACTGATAAGTCACAGCATGAAGTTATGGGAAAGAGTAGTGGAAGCTAGGTTAAGAAGGGAGGTGATGATTAGTGATCAGCAGTATGGTTTCATGCCAGGAAAGAGCACTACAGATGCAATTTTTGCTCTGAGAGTGTTGATGGAGAAGTACAGAGAAGGGCAGAAGGAGTTGCATTGTGTTTTTGTGGATTTAGAGAAAGCATATTACAGGGTGCCTAGAGAGGAGTTGTGGTAATGTATGAGGAAGTCGGGAGTGTCAGAGAAGTATTTAAGAGTAGTACAGGATATGTACGAGGGTAGTGTGACAGCAGTGAGGTCTGCGGTGGGAGTGACGGATGCATTTAAGGTGGAGGTGGGATTACATCAAGGATCAGCTCTGAGCCCTTTCTTATTTGCAATGGTGATGAACAGCTTGACAGACGAGATCAGACAGGAGACCTCATGGACTATGATGTTTGCAGATGATATTGTGATCTGTAGTGAGAGTAGGGAGCAGGTGGAAGAGACCCTGGAGAGGTGGAGATATGCTCTAGAGAGAAGAGGAATGAAGGTCAGCAGGACTAAGACAGAATATATGTGTGTGAATGAGAGGGAGGATAGAGGAATGGTGAGGATGCAGGGAGTAGAGGTGGCGAAGGTGGATGAGTTTTAGTACTTGGGATCAACAGTGCAGAGTAATAGTGAGTGTAGAAGAGAGATGAAGAAGAGAGTACAGGCAGGATGGAGTGGGTGGAGCAGAGTGTCAGGAGTGATTTGTGACAGACGAGTACCAGTAAGAGTGAAAGGGAAGGTCTACAAGAGGCTAGTGAGACCAGCTATGTTATATGGGTTGGAGACAGTGGCATTGACAAAAAGGCAGGGGTTTGAGCTGGATGTGGCAGAGTTAAAGATGTTAAGATTTGCACTGGGTATGATGAGGGTGGACAGGATTAGGAGTAAGTATATTAAAGAGTCAGCCCAGGTTGGAAGGTTTGGAGACAAAGCCAGAGAGGCAAGATTACGTTGGTTTGGACACGTGCTGAGGAGGGATACTGAGTATATTGCGAAAAAGATGCTAAGGATGGAGTCACCAAGTAACAGGAAAAGAGGAAGGCCTAAGATAAGGTTTATGGATGTGGTGAGAGAGAACATGCAGGTAGTTGGTGTGACAGAGCAAGATGCAGAGGACAGGAAGAAATGGAAATAGATGATCTGCTGTAGTGACCCCTAATGGGAACAGCCGAAAGAAGATGATGATGATGATGATGATGCTTTTTCTTACTTGTTCATATAATATATACCCACTTTTGACAGGATTTAATCTTGATATCCATATAAAGGAGAAGAATATTTCTAGTAACAGTTTTTGCATTTCCTATAGAAATCATGACAGCACTGGATAAATATGTTATCGCTCCTATTAATACTGAGTTAGTCAAATACACTTTTTATATGCTAATCTATATATTTTCCATAATATACAAATATCTTTTATTTCCTTTATTTCTCATCCCTTCTTATGTTCTTTATCAAAACTTATCCCCAACACAGATATTTCTTTTATAGGAAATTGTAAACCTGCTATTTTTATTATATCACCCATTCCTTTACTATTTTCTTTATTAAGCATCATACATCTTTCCTTTAAACTTTCAACTAAATAAATAACTTCTCTCATCCACTCTCTGTTTTTAGTTGGTATAATAATATCATCTGCATATGACATCATAACTAGAATTTCAACTTCCATTTGAATTTTATCATTTGCATTCTTCATTTTCTGGTTTACCTCTCTAACTATTGTATTCATAGATTCATAGATTGTTAGTAGGATAACAACTGGGGGGGGGCTTTCTAAGCCTAGCCATGTTTTCTGAATGAATAATGATGTCCTGTATCCAAACAGAACATTGAGGGCCAGGCATTTATAAGCTAACTCTGTCCATAAGGAACATGGAAGCTAGGCCTGGTGCAAATTTTCTATTCCTCATCCACTGGTCTAGGTTGTGCTTAAACTGGGTAACAGATTAATTCAGCTTCACATGGATGGAAGCCTGTTCCATAGGAGGGACAGTCTCTGGGATGCACATCTGCCTCTCCAGCATGTTCTGTTTAAGTCACAGACAAAATTCAGGTCCCTCGACCTTGGATTTCTGGCACTCTTTGACTTACAAATATGTAAGAAAATTCATAAGTGTGGGGTTTGTGGATGCCTTGTAAGCCAGGAATAGATAACCCCTCAACAATGTATAGGAAATTCGGTATACAGAAAGGGCTTTAAGGTGGTCTGCATAAGGCAGGTTTGTAAAGCCTTGTATTTATTTTTTAAGAAACCTCTAAGGTCACTCTGGTTGCTGCATATGTCTGGTCGAGTACATACCAAAGGGAGAATTGTACTCTATGACTGGTGTGATAAGGGCAGAGTACAGTTGGGATAATGACTTCTTTGAACCTAGATGACATGCTCTTACTTGTAAGTTGTGCAGCATAAAAGAATTTCTTTACCACTGTGCCCACACAGTGGTCAAAGGTAAGGTTACTGTCTATGTTTGTACCCAGATCCCTGACCACTGGGTCAACTTTATTTAGCCAGGATGTTTGATTTCCCAAAGGGTTCTACTATGCATTTCTTAGCATTGAGTTTAAGACCATGGCTTTGGTACCATTGTTAGTCATAGATAGACCTTCTTGAAGAATGATAGTATCTGCGGGGAAGTCAATAATAACTCCCAGCTTGCAACCATCTGCAAACTCAGTCAGCAATAAACCTTCAGTATTGCTTTAATTTCAGAGAAATAGATGCCAAAAAGGCGTGGTCCCAGTACGGAGCCCTGGAGGACTCCACTAGGGACTGGCCTCTTGATGGAGGTGGCCTTAATTATTTTGACCTCCTTGTTCCTATCAGTGAGCCAGCTGGCTATCCAGTTGGTGATAAAAGGGTTTATACCTAAATTAGTGAGCTTGTTTATAATGCTTGGGTGGGGGTATTGTGTCAAAAGCCTTGACTAAAACATTGCATACATTAATAATAATGTAATTAATTAATAATAATTAAAAATACATTAATATTCATGACTAAGACAAATGAAATATTACTCACAGGATACCCTTGTCTTTTGCCATTATATACATATTTGGGATTCAGTAATGCCTACAGTAAGTATACACTGTTCTGAGTGAACAGACAGCACAAACATAATTCACACTTTTTTCCTCATAATTTTAGTTTTCCTACTGATATTTTTCAGCTTTAAATATTGACAGGGATTCATAAAGGTTAGCACAAAGTGTAGAATACATGCACATTTAGTGTAATCTTTCTGAGTGACCAGGAATCACAAAAAATATGATCAGAATGTTTTGAATACATATCGTGCACGCTTACTGTACCCTTAGTGTAGGCTACATTGAATCTGGCCCTAATATGTCTTTCATTACTTAATCATCCATTAACTAAGACTTTTACTTTATTATTTTTATAAACTGTTCTAGGCACTTGCTTGATTTCATTATTAATATTATACACATCCTTTTATTTTCCACAGTATATCATGCTGTATTGAATCAAATGCTTTATTAATATCACCTACAATAAGTTTTATATTTTCTTTCTTTCTATTTAAATCATCATTTCTCTCACTAAAACTAGTCATTCATGGCATCCTTTTCCATTTATGCCATACGTACTTGTCTCTGTTATGTATTACATCTTCTTCTCAAATCTTTTTTTTTTATTTTCATAAATATCTTAAAGTCTGTATTATTAAGGACTACTGGTCTTCAGTTTTTTATATATTCTTTTTCTGCCTTTTCCATACAATTTTTAATATTCTGCTACACGACTCCTTGCATTTTAATCCTTTATTTAACCAATAATTGAATGCACATATTAAATATTTTTTCTGCTATAGTTCCAGATTGTTATACATTTCAATCCCAGTATCATCTGGGCCAGATGCTTATTCCACATTGAAATGTTCAAATATTTTTTTCTAATTCATACCATGTGATGATGTCTTTTCTAAATTCTTTAGTAAAAAAAAAGCATAGTATAAAGAAATGGGGAGGAAAAAAATTCTGAACAAATTAGTAAACATTTCTTCCACATAACTCCCAGCAATTTCCATAATTTGTTGCTGACTTTTCTTTTTATTGCCTTCTTTATCATTCTTTTCTCTCATTATGCTACGATCCTCCTTCACTATTTCGCGTAAATAAGGTGAACCTTCGTCTTTTCTTTCTTATAAAAATACCTTTGTTTATACAGTAATTCATTGTATTTTTATATATTTTAGCATATTCCTGCTTTTCTTTTTCCTTTCTTTCTTTATCAAAAATAGACAACCATCTTTATATTTTCTTTTAAAAACAATCCACCATTCTGACCAATTGACATGAAATGCTTTTATAGTAATATGATCCATTCATAATTGTTTAATATTACTCTTTCCATTTTCATTCCATTCCATTTATTCATTCCATACCCTTTCCTATCTTTATATACTCTTTATTATGACATATTTACAACCATATTGCCAAATGATCTGAGAAGCCTTTTATAAGAATTTCTTCTTCCTCTATACACATTCCTTCTGATACCCAAAAAGAATATATTTCAGATTCAAAGTACTTCTCCTGTAAGTCCATGTTTTTATTCCATATAACTAATTTTCCACATTTTACTACTTCCAACATTTTTTATATATTTTCCTCTTTTCCTTTTATTTCCCCTAAATCACACTTGGAATCTTCTGTAATTATTATGTCCTTGTTTACATACACAAAGTCCAATATTTTCTGAAACAGATTCTCCCTTTCTTTACTAGTCACATATGCATGTTTGTCAATAATTCTATACACTTTTTCTTGCCATTTTACATCTATAATTGTCATTCTTCCTGTTTTGACAAATACACCACATTGTTTTCTGCTGTTCAAAACAGAATCACTATTCCTAAACACTGTTCATTCCCTATGTTCCATATCATTTCCCCATTCCATTGTTTGTGTCTATAATCTTTCTTCGTGTGCCAAAATTCTTTTTTCCTCCAGAATAATTATATCAATGTTGCATTTGTTACAAAATTCTAAAATTACTATCCTTCTAGTAATATTTGTTATACTGTTATCATAAACTTTTAAAATGTCTATTATATTTTATGTATGCATTTTAAATGTTCTTTTAAAGTCTCTCTTTCTACTTCAGTTCAAAACTGTATATATACTTTCTTTTACTCTCTCAAAAAGATACTTTTATTACGTATCCCTTCAAGAATTGCCATTCTATCTTTTTTCATTGCTGACTACAAAATACCACTACCAAACCATTAGTGACTACTCAATACCACCAAAGTAAAACTCACTAAACAATACCATAATCAAACCATTACTTACTACACAATACCACTAACAACCCATTACTAACTTTACAACATTACCATAAAACTTTTACTGACTATGCAATACCACCACCAAACCATTACTGACTTCACAATACCATTACCAAACCATTATTGACTACTCAATACCACCACCAAATTATTGCTGATTCCATAATACCACAACCAAATTCTACAGACTACAAAATACCACCACTAAA
Source organism: Protopterus annectens (assembly GCF_019279795.1). Lineage (NCBI taxonomy): Eukaryota > Metazoa > Chordata > Ceratodontiformes > Protopteridae > Protopterus > Protopterus annectens. Next base: position 846,078,444 of record NC_056746.1, on the reverse strand, counting down.
CTATTAATGACTACGCAATACCACCACCAAACTATTACTATGCAATACCATCACCAAACCATTACTGACCACACAGTATCACTACTAAACCATTACTGACTACAACATATCACCACCAAACCATTACTGAGTACAAAATACCACCAAACCATTACTGAGTATACAATGCCACCAGCAATTACTGAGTACACAATACTATCACCAAACCATTGGTGACTGCACAAAACCACCTACCACCACCAAACCCATGCTGACTACAAAATACCACTACCATACCATTAGTCTCTACTCAATACCACCAAACTAAAACTCACTAAACAATACCACCACCAAACTTTTGTTGATTGCACAATATTTTCTCAAAACCATTACTGACTTATGCATTACAACCACCAAACTATTACTGACTATGCAATACCACCACCAAACCATTAATGACTATGCAATACTACCACCATATCATTACTGACTACACAATGCCACCAGAAAACTGTTGCTGACTACACACTACCACTACTAAACCATTAATGACTATGCAATATTATCTCTAAACCATTACTTATTAAACAATACCACCACAACTATTACTGACTATGCAATACTACCACTAATATATTATTAACTACACAATGCCACCACAAAACCATTACTGACAACAGAATTCCACCACCAATTACTGACTATAAAATAACATGCTGACTGCACAATAGCACCACCAAACCATTGCTGACTGCACAATACCACAACCAAACCATTGCTGACTACAGAATACCACCACCAAACCATTTCTGACTACAAAATACCACCACCAAATGATTAGTGACTACTCAATACCACCAAACTAAAACCCACTAAACAATATCACCACCAAACCATTACTGACTATGCAATACCACCACCAAACTATTGCTGGCTATGCAATACCACCACTAGAAACATTACTGACTACACAATTTCACTACCAAACCATTACTGACTACTCAATACAACCACAAAACTATTACTGACTCCACAATACCACCACCAAACCACTACTAACTACAAAATACCACCACTAAACTATTACTGACTATGCAATAGCACCACCAAGCCATTACTGACTATGCAATACCACCACCAAACTATTACTGACTATGCAATACTACTACCATACTATTACTGTCTATGTAATACCATCACCAAACCATTACTAACTACACAGTGCCACTACTAAACCATTACTGACTACACAATATCACCACCAAACCATTACTGAGTGCACAATGCCACCACAAAATCATTATTAACTGCACAAAATGACCACCAAACTATTATTCACTATACAATACCACCACCAAACTGACTACAAAATATGACCAGTAGTCATTACAGGTTCACAGGTGATTACTAAGCTAAGGCCCCATGGGGAATGTTTAGCCTTCCCATGCTTATTTTGACCTAATCATGCTTCTTCCTTTTTGCTCTACACATCACATAGCTCTTTCTTCCTTCCCGCCCCTATACTATTTTCTACTCTTTTCTACTGTCCTATTCTCCAGCCTCAATATTGTACAAACTGTATATGCTCTATATGCAGTAAGTATTTTGCTCATAACCTCTTTTAAATAGCTGGTAGACCATATATGTATTTGATTTCATAGTATAACCATACTTTAGGCTGTTATGCAAGCTTAATGAATTTTGCCTCTTTTGCTTTTATTTGTAACTGCACGTGTTCTTAAAACCTAGGCTGGGTCAGAAAAATGGTTCATTGAGATTAGTGCCCGACCCTGGTAAATTCAAATGATATCTATCTATGTGTGTATGTGTGTGTATATGTATATATATATATATATATATATATATATATATATATATATATATAGATATCTAGATAGATAGAGACACACACATACATATATAAATGCAGAGGAAGCCTTCTGCTTAAGCATTCATTTTAAATCTTGTAAACATGAAAGAAAAATATGAGTTTTTTGGCTGATGACTTGAACCTGACACTTCCAACACTCTGTGGTGTTGTCTCTGTCACTAGCCTAGCAAGAGCTTCTAGGCAGTTAGGCATTGAGTTTTCTATTAAAAGCACTTTCCTTTCAGCTAGCAACCCCCCTAGCATGACAATAAGGTCAAATTACATACCCACATATACCCAGGTAAATAAACTGAGAGAAGTAAGTAAACGTAAGTATGACTCAGCCTTTGAAGGTGACACATGCTGCTCCAAGGATAAAAAAGAAAATCTTATTTGCCAGCAACTTATAGTCAAAAGAAGACAGACAGACTGATGGAGAACAGATAGAAAGCTAAAATATGGTAACAGGCTGGCAGTACATTCTTCCACAGTAGTGCATTCTAGATCCAGCACATCTTTTACCTCTAGTATTATCCTAAAATATGTTGAAAGTAAGTAATGATGTTAGATGTCTCTTGTTTCCTTGAACCTCTAAAACTTCTGCATCAGTGTAGCCTCCACCCATGCTTTATTAATTGGTTTTGAGTCCCTGCTTTTGGAAATTGTCAAAGGAACAGGCTCTAACTCTATGAAACTTGTAAATGAGACCTTCTTACAAATATCTAATGGCCGGGATTCTTTCTTTTTATTAGTACATTAAGTGCTATTTAGACTCCTCAAATTTGGAGAAATCATTTTCACTGACTTTTTTCTACATAATTTTAAGACATTTTTATTAAGTCTAAATTTAGAGCCCTTAGACATCTTAACTTTGCAACCTGTTTGAATTTTGAATCTTTTCCAGTCTTACAATTTTATACATAGTGTTTATGACCTAAACAAAACAAGCTCTTAACGTGGTGATATTGTGTTTCTATTTATCTAGCATAAGTACATTTGTTCACAGATTTTTTCTTGGCATAACTCTGTCTTCTAAAAAATTCTAGACAATACTGTCAGTTTATGATTGAAGAAGATAACCAAAAGTGATGGAACAGTTAGTTGCAGTGGCTCAACATATTGCATACTTGTCTTTAGTGGCTAAACCCGATAAGGCTGCAGGTTCTATTGCCATACCACATATTTGGATTAATTTTTCAATACTGACACATCATTGGGGGGGGGGGTCATCTCCTGAGTGATCTGTCTTTCATATGAGACATTAAATAGAGGTTTCATCTGCTTGAGTTGGTTGTATCTCAGGTAGATGTAAAAGCTACCATGGCACTTATGAAAACAAAGAGTAGTGGTTATTTTATTATATTAACAATTATCCTTATTTTTTCATTATTTACACATTCATTATATTTACACTTTATATCACAATATATTTATAAAACATAAAAACAGGAATCTAAACAAACCAGTAGACTGGTCCTAAAGAAAACCATCAATGAATAAATCCACACCAAGATGTTTAGTCATGGCCACAAAAAGAAACACTGCCAGCCCAGCTATCCACAATTTTGTAAATAATTATATGTCATTTGTGAATACTAATATGATTTATATAGAAGTGTGACAGAGGGAGATATTGCCAACACAGCTGTATGGAATTTTGTAAATGGTTATGTGTCATTTGTGAATGCCAACTTGATTCATATGCTTCTGTTACAAATCTATTAGAACTGTATGTCATATTGTATTGACATGTGTGCTGAAAAGATATTTTTTTATATACACTATTGTAACTGTTTAACAGGGGAGACTGAAATTCAGGAGATTAACTTGCAAAACTCCAGAAGAATGGTTGAGGTTAAGTTACTTTATATCTGGGCCATAAACAAAATATGTTATCTTTCAGGTTTCAGTGCAGTAACAGACACAATGTCTAGAACTAGACTTTTTTTGCATTGTCTTTACATGTGGAGGAATGTAAATTATTTTACAAGTTCCACCATTTGACAAAAGATCTAAGAGAGCTATGTGTTTTTCATGGGGAGATGTTAAATGCTGGCAGTTTGTAGCAATGGGTTTTTTTACCTGGGATTGTCAGATGACAATAGTGATGCCATCCTTCAAGTATCCTAGCAGCAATATTTGAGATATTAATTTAAGAACTCTCTGAGAGAGAGAGAGAGAGAGAGAGAGACAGTGCATTTTGTACTTGTTGTTGACCTGACAACAACATCAGCCAGAAGATCCATTCACCACACTTGCCTTGCTGTAAGTAAGTTAACTAGGATACAATAATTTATTTTAGATTCATTAAGGAATACAGTAAAATTAGTTTAGATGTTTCCTGTATTTATTTGAGATTATCGTGAAATGTTGTTTTAAATATTTCCTGTGATTTTGAATACTGAAGGCAATGTGAATACCTGTTTAGAATTGTCTTGTTCTTTTATTATTTATCATTAAATCTATTTAAACCTATCAAAAATATCCATATGCCTGTGTTATAAATGTATTAGAACTGTATGTCATGTTGTACAGACAGAGGACAGAAGAGATATTTTTATACACTATTGTAGTTTTTTAGATGTATGTATTTTAACAGGAGATTAATTTGCAAAACTTAAGTATAGTTGAGATGGAAGAACTTTATTGCTGAGCCATAAACAAGAGTTGCTATCTTTCAGTTTCAGTCAAAAGGAGACAGGATGTCTACATTAGGGGAGTCTCTGTGTTCCGTTGAAAGTGAGATAATTACTTGAGATGTAGAAGTGTATTGTTGTTTTATGTATTCCAGCAGTTGCAAACATCTGAAGGCTATGTATTTTCACTGGGAGATGTTAAATGCTACCAGTTTCTAGCAATGGTTGTTTTTGAGCCTGGGAACTGAAGTCACGTGACAAAAAATTATGTCATGTTGCAAGTATTGCAGCAGTAACATTTGATATTAATTTAAGAACTCTCTGAGAGAGTGACTGTGTATTTTGTATTTTGTCTTCGACCTAACAACATCGGCTGGAAACATCCACTCATCACATCTGCACTTGCCTTGCTGTAGAAGTAAGTTTCTAGGGTATAGTAATCATTTTAGATTCAGTAAGGAATATAGTTATTATTAGTTTTGGTGTTTTTATATTTATTTGAGACTGTCCTAGAATGTTGTTTTAAATGTTTCCTGTGATTTTGAACTCAGAAGTTACTGTGATGATTTATTGAGTATGTTCTTGTTCTTTTATTATTTATTATTAAATATATTTAAATCTATCTTTGTGGCTGATATCTGTGAGACATATTTAAGCTCTTATAGTACTTGCATATCTGGTTGGTGATACTGTGCAGGCCACTCCTAATAGCCTTGCTCTTGGTCAGACTATCATTCGGATTAATAGTAATATTACACAGTAGGATTGGACACCCTTGGTTAAGGACCTTAAAGCAGTTGATAAGTAGTGGCTGGGGGATGGTGAAAACTACCTTATAGTCTAGGCAGAAGGGGGCAGAGCTAGTAAACCTGTGCCACCCTTTCTCAGGTATGTGTGTGTTTGTGTGTGTGTATGTGTCTAAATCAAGCCTTAAAGTGTGTGTGTGTGTGTGTGTGTGTGTGTGTGTGTGTGTGTGTGTGTGTGTGTGTGTGTGTGAGTGTGTGTGTGTGTGTGTGTGTGTGTGTGTGTGTGTGTGTGTGTGTGTGTGTGTGTGTGTGTGTGTGTGTGTGTGTGAGTGTGTATGTGTGTGTGTGTGCGCGCGTGTGTTTGTGTGTGTATATGTGTGTGTGGGTTACTTGCGCAGGGGCATGAAGCACTGGTTAGACAGAGAGGGTGCTGCAGGTCTTGGTTTGGCCACTCAGCTGAGATCTCAACCCTATATCTGTTCCAGTGGGGAGTCTTATTGGGGATCTGCAGAAAGAGGGAGAAACCAGCCCCAGACTGACTGTGGTCTCTGTGTGCTGTTAAGGGAAATTGTACTTTACTTGTCATCCTCCCAGTGTGTACATTAATCACTGTTGCCAGTGGTGTGCATTGAGGCTCCTTGAGTACTGGGCCAGTGCTGGGGCATCACAACCTCACTCCATACTTTTTTTGTCATCAACAATTTTTAATATTACACATATCGTGACATAAGCTTACAAAACACATTTCTAACAAATGATTTTGTATCTCAGTGTTTCTAATTATAACAGTTTTCTTTTTAGCTCTATATTTATATGTTGAAAAGCATATTTCTTTCAATGAGGTGTGTATTATTTCTCATCTCATATTCCTTAACAAATTTTTATGCTAGTACAACTTCTAAATCCTAAGGGCATTTCAATGTTGTCTAAAATGCAGTACATGGTTATCTGCTGTTCATTATTTGTTTTCATACTAACCAAAGGCTTTTGTTTCTGCAGCTCTCACCTCCAGCCTGGCTCTGCTGCACATGCACATAATTTTCTTTCTGCAGTCTTTCACTAGAACTTGCTTCTACTGCTGCTGCTGTGTACATTTTTTCCTCTAGTAACAGTGCTCTCAGTCTCTCTCTCTCTTGTCATGTATGTCGTCATTTACTGCACCCTTCTTCCTTTCTTGCCAAGTAGTTTTCCATCACCACATTCCACTGCAGGGCTTCTGACTCTTCTGGTTTCCCTCATTCATCATTTTTTGTAAAACAGAGTAATCCGGACCAGTCTGATACCACAGTACTCACCTGCAATGTGTCAATTTGTATATGATATATGTATATCTTGCATTTTGTCATTCATTCTGTATACAATGTAATGTAATTATTGCATTTTCCCTGGGCTGAGACTGAAATGGGTCCAATGGGATCAGTACTCTACACCAGTTAACAAAATAAATTTAAAATAAATAAATACAATTAAATCTGATTCATCGCCACAATAAAAGCAAGCCTTTTGGATGGTCCCAATACCTAACAGTTGCTCTTTTTCCATTTACCATTATATTATTTAAAATATGGTATAATTTCCCATCATTCATATCCAGTGTAACCCACACTTCCCACACCTCTGTCCATACATTTCTGTTATCATACATTTTCTTTACGCCATGCACTTCATTACTTATTATGAGAAAAACAGTTTCAAGTTCAAATTCCTCCGTGCTTGGAGTTTTGAATTGCACAGTCAGTTTTTGTTTTAACTGCAAGCCAAATTTCTGAAAAATGAAGTCTTTCCAAGGTGATATGTTATTTATTTTTTCCTATTTCACCCAAATTTTTTTCTGTACTTGAAAAAGCCTCAGAATCACTTCACAAAAATCTTCCTACCCCAAATGGATCAAAGCTTTTATATATTTTAAGGTAAATTTTAATGGCAATATAATATTTACCATAATGCCATATCTGTCTATAGTTGCAAAGGTTTTGCTTCTTATTTTTACCTCCAGTCCTTTTTCTGAAGATGCTGCCCTTCTGCTGCTACAAATGCCTGCCTTCCTGTTGTACAGTGCTTCTTGCCCCTTACCTTACACTATTTGCATGTTTGTTCTATACTTAATTTCTGTCATCCACAGTAACCAAGTGCAGAGGCACAGCCACTGTACTCTTAGCCACTGTAATCTGCCTCTCTGCCCCAGCTTCATTATCAGACTACTTCTGTATTTAATCCATTACAGCATTTCAACTCACTTCTTCACCTTCATTTGGTTCTCCTTCCTGCATTAAGTTCTCTAATATTTCTGTGTCCATACCTCCACTCTCTAACGTCACAACTAGAATTTCAACTTGTGGTAATTCTCTCTCTCCAAATGTTCTCTAGCAGCAATGTTTACTCCTTCCTCCATCTTGGAATTCTAAACCAAGGGATAAAAAGGTCGTACAAACAAGCCATTCAGTGTAAACTGCAAGAAAAACCTAGCCAAGCTAGATTTGTACTGTGTGATACATTAAACCTCTTGTAATGGAGGCCCATGGGAAATATACCAATGATACCTTAAGGACATCAAGTGTTTCAGCTATATACCTTCTGAATGCCAATTACTTATTACTTTTTACTTTTTAAGTCTTTATGGATACATTCAGGCCAGTAAAACCACACCCCACTAGCTGGCACCCCTTAGTGCTCAAAAGGAGTATGGGACCTTTGTTTATATATAGACATACTTACATATATATATATATATATATATATATATATATATATATATACACACATATATATATATATATATATATATATACTTATTTACAAATTTACATAATTGTTTTAAATAATTTTCTTTTCCAAAGTTTACACATCAAAACTTGCCATTTCTATATGTTTATATCTACCCAGACTCCTTTTTCCATAACCATAATCCAATTTTCTTTAATATTAGTGACAATATTCATTTCCATTAAACATAATTTCATTAATTCTTTTATTCCATATTACCCAAGCTACATAAAATGGTTTCTTATCTAAATCTGTTTTCAGAATTTTTTTTATGTTTTCCAAAATAGTCATATCCGATAATTACCATATTTATATCTTCATAATTTTTTATATTTTCAAAAATAATTTATTCCACAGCCTTTTAACTCTCTCACATTTAAAAAAACATGTTCTGTTGTTTCTTCTTCTCCACAATACAAGCATATTCTTTTACTTTTCTTTTTATAAGGAAAATTTGCCTTAACAGATAATTTCTTTATTCCCAATCTCCACAAAAAATCTTGGCATTCAAAATTATATCTACACCACTTGTTTCTTTCTTTAATTGCTTTAATTTTTAGTTTTGGAACATTTTCCCAAGGATTAATACAATAAAATGTTTTCATAATATTATTATATCCTATTTTATATCCCCTTCCACTTTATCAATCTTTATTTTTCACAGTCTTATCTTTTGTTGATAATTCTCTTTCTTCATTAAAACATTTTTTGTTCTTGTAATATTTCTTACATTTTCCCAAAATTCCTTGTGCTTATACTTTATTATATTTGTCACTAATTTCTCATTATTTTTTATTTAACCATTTAAATACTTTATATAAATTTTATGAATCAGCATAAACTGTTTGATTTATCATGCCTTATCCTTTTTCTTACTTGTTCATATAATATATACCCCCTTTTGACAGGATTTAATCTTGATATCCATATAAAGGAGAAGAATATTTCTAGTAACAGTTTTTGCATTTCCTAAAGAAATCATGACAGCACTGGATAAATATGCTATCTCTCCTATTAATACCGAGTTAGTCAAATACACTTTTTATATGCTAATCTATACATTTTCCATAATATACAAATATCTTTTATTTCCTTTATTTCTCATCCCTTCTTATGTTCTTTATCAAAACTTATCCCCAACACAGATATTTCTTTTATAGCTTTTATAGGAAATTGTAAACCAGAAATTTTTATTATATCACCCATTCCTTTACTATTTTCTTTATTAAGCATCATACATCTTTCCTTTAAACTTTCAACTAAATAAATAATAACTTCTCTCATCCACTCTCTGTTTTTAGTTGTTATAATAATATCATCTGCATATGACATCATAACTAGAATTTCAACTTCCATTTGAATTTTGTCATTTGCATTCTTCATTTTCTGGTTTACCTCTCTAACTACTGTATTCATAGACTCATAGATTGTTACTAGGATAACAACTGGGGGGGGGGGCTTTCTAAGCCTAGCCATGTTTTCTGAATGAATAATGATGCCCTGTATCCAAACAGAACATTGAGGGCCAGGCATTTATAAGTTACCTCTGTCCATAAGGAACATGGATGCTAGGCCTGGTGCAAATTTTCTATTCCACATCCACTGGTCTATGTTGTACATAAACTGGGTAACAGATGAATTCAGCTTCACATGGATGGAAGCCTGTTCCATAGGAGGGACAGTCACTGGGATGCACATCTGTCTCTCCAGCATGTTCTGTTTAAGTCACAGACAAAATTCAGGTCCCTCGACCTTGTATTTCTGGCACTCTTTGACTTACAAATATGTAAGAAAATTCATAAGTGCAGGGTTTGTGGATGCCTTGTAAGCCAGGAATAGATAACACCTCAACAATATATAGGAAATTTGATAGAAAGGGCTTTAAAATGCTCTGCATAAGGCAGGTTTGTAAAGCCTTGTATTTATTTTTAAGAAACCTCTAAGGTCACTCTGGTAGCTGCATATGTCTGGTCGAGTACATACCAAAGGGAGAATTGTACTCTATGACTGGTGTGATGACGGCAGAGTATAGCTGGGATAATGACTTCTTTGAACCTAGATGACATGCTCTTACTTGTAAGTTGTGCAGCATAAAAGAATTTCTTTACCACTGTTCCCACACAGTGGTCGAAGGTAAGGTTACTGTCTATGTTTGTACCCAGATCCCTGACCACTGGGTCAACTTTAATTAGCTGGGATGTTTGATTTCCCAAAAGGTACTACTATGCATTTCTTAGCATTGAGTTTAAGACCATGGCTTTGGTACCATTTGTTAGTCATAGATAGACCTTCTTGAAAAATGATAGTATCTACGGGGGAGTCAATAATACTCCCAGCTTGCAATCATCTGCAAACTTAATCAGCCATAAACCTTCAGTACTGCTTTAATTTCAGAGAAACAGATGCCAAAAAGGTGTGGACCCAGTACGGAGCCCTGGGGGACTCCACTAGTGACTGGCCTCTTGATGGAGGCGGCCTGAATTATTTTGACCTCATTGTTCCTATCAGTGAGCCAGCTGGCTATCCAGTAGGTGACAAAAGGGTTTATAACTAAATTAGTGAGCTTGTCTATAATGCTTGCATGGAGTATTGTGTCAAAAGCCTTGGCTAAAACAGTGCATACATTAATAATAATGTAATTAACTAATAATAATTAAAAATGCATTAGTATTCATGACTAAGACAAATGAAATACTACTCATATATTTGGGATTCAATAATGCCTACAGTAAGTATACACTATTCTGAATGAACAGATAACACAAACATAACTCACACTTTCTTCCTCATAATTTTTGTTTTCCTACTGATATTTTTCAGCTTTAAATATTGATAGGGGTTCATAAAGGTTAGCACAAAGTGTAGACTACATGCATGTTTAGTGTAATCTTTCTGAGTGACCAGGAATCACAAAATATCTGATAAGAATGTTCCTGAATACATATCGTGCATGCTTACTGTACACTTAGTGTAGGTTTCATTGAATCGGGCCCTAACATCTATTTCAACCAGATCCCCAAAGCCTTTAAAAACTACTTTACAGAAGCCATTCAAACACTAGCCAACTCTTTACCACCTATTACTGCTTCCCCACTAAACACCTCCAAGACTTCATCTCCTACCTTTCAAATACAACCTGTACCTACATCTTTCATCTGTAAGCTACTTCAAAAACTGAAACCTTGCACCCCTTCTGCTGACCGTCTCCCATCTGAATACCTACAAATTGCCGCAAAAGCCTTATGCTATCCCATCTCTCTACTTATTAACAGAACTATCTCAGAAGGCAAATAGCCTACCATATGGAAAGTATCCCACATCATCCCTTTACATAAAGGTGGATCTTCTATTGAGCTTTCTAACTATCGACCTGTTGCCTTACTCTCCCCATTGGCTAAGATAATGGAAAAATGTATTCACGAACAATTACTTAACCACCTACTACAATATAACCTACTAGCTAACTGCCAACATGGCTTCAGACCATTCCATAGCACAACAACTGCCCTACTATCCTTCACCGACTCTATAAATAAAAATCGTAACAATAACTCTTTTTCCTCTGCACTTTTTATTGACCTGTCAAAAGCCTTTGATATGGTTAACCATAACCTACTTCTAGATAAACTAAAGGCCCATTCTCTTGATCCACGGCATTAAAATGGTTTAGGTCGTATCTTGAAAATAGACAGCAAGCAGTTCTTTGGGATAACAATCTGTCTACATTACTTCCAGTAAATATTGGGGTACCCCAAGGCTCTATCTTAGGTCCCCTTCTTTTTTCCTTATTTATTAATGATCTGCACATGAACATACCTCAAGCCACCTGCATTCAATATGCAGATGACTCCACCTTAATCTGTTCAGCTAGGAATATAGCTTCTCTCCAGTCCCTCACCCAAACTGTTTTTCAGAATGTTGAAAACTGGTTCATGCAACACTACCTCCTCCTAAACCCCAAAAAACAAACCTACTGCTATTTTCTCCAACTCTTAAATCACCTAAGGCATTCTTCTCTATAACCTCTAACAATGCTACCAACAGAACCCCAGATACTACAACCCACCTACTAGGTGTAACAATTGATAATTGTCTCAACTATGATGACCACATCAACTCCACCATAAAATCAGTTAACAAAAAACTTGGTACCCTCTATAGAATTAAACCCTTCCTTACCCCTTCTGCCAGGAAAACTATTGCCCAGACCCACCTAATTTCTACCCTTTTCTATGCCTCTGCTATATACACTAACCTATCTAAAAACAACCTCTCCAAAATTTCAACCTGTTATAATAGCATAGCTAGATTCATCACATGCTCCCCCTTTAAAACTCACCACTGCCTCAACCTCAAAAAACTTGAATGGCTAGAACTGCAGAACCAGATACTCTATCAACAATTACTTATCACTCAAAAGGCCCTATACCACCCCAACAACACACCTATCCTCACTAATATGATTATACCATACAAAAATCTGACTACACTACGCTCTGCTAATAAGCTCTTAGTTTCCTCGATTAAATCCAACAACAAAGCTGGTGACTCTCTCTTTACAAACACAGCAGGTAAAAACTGGAATCAGCTTCCTTCTGAATTATCAATCCTTGCTTCCACTTCTTTATTTAAAAAACATCTTAAAGAATATCTTAAAACTCATTGGCTTTGTCCTTGTGCTAACCCAGACTGATATATTTTTCACCTTCCTGCTCTTATCCCTATCCCAAATCCTCTAATCTATGCCTCCAAATCTAGTTACTACTCTTTTCTTCATAGTAAGAGAATAAAATATGAGGGCTTTTCTCTCTTATTTGGTATTGTTCATACCTACTATTGTGTTTAGTACATTTTTTAGTATAATTTGTAGTATAACTTTTATTGCTTAAAATGTTATTATTATAATTTTTCTTTTGACCAATGCTACCACTGCATTATGATTTTGAATGTCTTTATATATTGTTAACTTTGTCACTGTTCATTCTTGGAGCTTTTCCCCCTGGGCCTCTACTGAAAATGGACATATATCCAGTTAGACTAGACCGGTCAACAAATGTAAAATAAAATAAACAAATAAATAAATTACTTAACCATCCATAACTAAGACTTTTACTTTATTATTTTTATAAACTGTTCTAGACACTTGCTTGATTTCATTATTAATATTATACACATCCTTTTATTTTCCACAGTATATCATGCTGTACTGAATCAAATGCTTTATTAATATCACCTACAATAATTTTTATATTTTCTTTCTTTCTATTTAAATCATTTATCTCACTAAAATTAGTCATTCATGGCATCCTTTTCCATTTATACCATACGTACTTTTCTCTATTATGTATTACATCTTATTCTCAAATCTTTTTTATTTTTATAAATATCTTAAAGTCTATATTATTAAGAACTATTGGTCTTCAGTTTTTTATATATTTTTTTTCTCCCTTTTCCATATAAATTTTAATATTCTTCTACACGACTCCTTGCATTTTAATCCTTTATTTAACCAGTAATTGAATGCACATATTAAATATTTTTTCTGCTATAGTTCCAGATTGTTATACATTTCAATCCCAGTATCATCTGGGCCAGATGCTTATTCCACATTGAAATGTTCAAATATTTTTTTCTAATTCATACCATGTGATGATGTCTTTTCTAAATTCTTTAGTAAAAAAAAAGCATAGTATAAAGAAATGGGGAGGAAAAAAATTCTGAACAAATTAATAAACATTTCTTCCACATAACTCCCAGCAATTTCCATAATTTGTTGCTGACTTTTCTTTTTATTGCCTTCTTTATCATTCTTTTCTCTCATTATGCTACGATCCTCCTTCACTATTTCGCGTAAATAAGGTGAACCTTCGTCTTTTCTTTCTTATAAAAATACCTTTGTTTATACAGTAATTTTTCTAATTTTCTCATACTTTTTCTTATAGAATTTCTTTTTTCTTCCTATAATAGTCTTTATTATTATTTTCTAAGTAATTCATTGTATTTTTATATATTTTAGCATATTCCTGCTTTTCTTTTTCCTTTCTTTCTTTATCAAAAATAGACAACCATCTTTATATTTTCTTTTAAAAACAATCCACCATTCTGACCAATTGACATGAAATACTTTTATAGTAATATGATCCATTCATAATTGTTTAATATTACTCTTTCCATTTTAATTCCATTCCATTTATTCATTTCATACCCTTTCCTATCTTTATATACTCTTTATTATGACATATTTACAACCATATTGCCAACTGATCTGAAAAGCCTTTTATAAGAATTTCTTCTTCCTCTATACACATTCCTTCTGATACCCAAAAAGAATATATTTCAGATTAAAAGTACTTCTCCTGTAAGTCCATGTTTTTATTCCATATAACTAATTTTCCACATTTTACTACTCCCATCATTTTTTATATCTTTTCCCCTTTTCCTTTTATTTCCCCTAAATCACACTTGGAATCTTCTGTAATTATTATGTCATTGTTTACATACACAAAGTCCAATATTTTCTGAAACAGATTCTCCCTTTCTTTACTAGTCACATATGCATGTTTGTCAATAATTTTATACACTTTTTCTTGCCATTTTATATCTATAATTGTCATTCTTCCTGTTTTGACTATTACACTATTTTTTCTGCTGTTCTACACATAATCAATATTCCTAAACACTGTTCATTCCCTATGTTCCATATCATTTCCCCATTCCATAGTTTGTGTCTATAATCTTTCTTCATGTGCCAAAATTCTTTTGTCCTCCAGAATAATTATATCAATGTTGCATTTGTTACACCATTCTAAAATTACTATCCTTCTAGTAATATTTGTCATACCATTATCATAAACTTTTAAAATATCTATTATTTTTTATCTATGTATTTTAAATGTTCTTTTAAAGTCTCTCTTTCTACTTCAGTTCAAAACTGTATATATACTTTCTTTTAGTCTCTCAAAAAGATGCTTTTATTACGTATCCCTTCAAGAATTGCCATTCTGTCTTTTTTTTTCATATTCACACAAAAAAGTGCCAGATAATGTCTCTTTGTTAATCAAAATAAATGCTCTTACCTCTTCTGCTTTTTCTACCAAAGGTAAAATTACATTGTCTCATACTTATTATCTGTTCAGTTGCTGTTCCCTTTTGCTTTGTATTCATACCACAAATTTTCTTTTCATGCTGTCTCCTTTTCTTTCTTTCTCTCACTCCTTCATGTGTGTCTGTTACTGGTTGTTTGTATACCTTATTTGTCTTTCTGCTACATCCTTCCAGTGTTGCTTCTACAGCTCCTTCCTCTATTTTTTTCCTGTAATGCCCTCTCCTATGAAGCTTCATTCTCTGGCTTGCTTTGGTTAATCATTTCTTACAATATATCATTCTGTAACTCTCCCAATTGGAAGGGTGTAACTATACACTTGTCTCTGGCTGCCTCCTCGATTCGATCAAATAGCTTTCTTTGAAAAGCTTCCTCTGAAATTTCTACTGCTCCACTGCTTACTATCTCTGAACTGGTGTCTGTCTCCACTCCCTTCTGTTGCTCTAAGAACAGGAAGTGTGCATGTACTTGAATACAACAGCATAAGTGACAATCGCAAGTAGGGTAAGTTCCCAGAGGCTCTGATCAAATTTCACCTAATCAGTATAAATGCCACCTTGGATCTTCCCTGACAGCAGAATACTGGCCTAGGGGGATTAACATGGTCAGAAAGAGTAAATAAAAGAAAATAAATAAACTTAATAAGAACTGAAGAGAGTTAAGAATGATGCATGATAGTTAAGAGAGCCGCAGACCACCTAAGTTAGTGTCATAGAAGGCACAAGAGCTGTGCTGGTTTGCTTATAAGTAATACAGCCATTACCTGTACAATAAAAAGTTGTACTGAATAAAAACATAGATAAAGAAGATGGATAAACCCAATTGTTATAATTTACTGTTAGAATGACCTTCTGCAAAGAAGACCTAGAACTAGGGAAAAACGTTTAAATTAAGTTTTTGAATACAAGAATTTGCAGTGAATTTTTGGCAGTTATTGATTTTGGGTTTGGAGGTCCGGGGGTAGTGGAGGGTGGCAGAACAGAAATAAGCCAGTTAGTGACTGTGATTAAGTGAAGTACAGCTATTCCTGGAACCTGAGTCCCATATTCATTTACTACCACTGATTGCGATGCTCAGTACTGAGAAAGCTATGTCATGGGAGACTTTTAAACTATAAACAGTTTCATACAGGTACAATGTAATGAAAAACTATTTTTTACCGTTGAAAGTTCTGAATACAGAGTTATCAGAGAAAATGTAGACTGCAACGCGATTAGAGAGCAAAGAAAATTTTATAAGAACTAGGGTTTACTAATAAATAAATAAATAAATAAATAAAAGCAGATGCAGAAGGAATCACCACAGGAAAAGAACCTCCGTTGTAGCATAAAACGTCTTTATTTGCAAACCAAGAAATGAGCGCTTTCGCGTAGGATAACTACGCTTCTTCAGATATAATTATAAATGAAAAAGACACTTATTTTATACAAAACTTTTGGCGGTCAAACCAAACAATCAATCAAGTAACTAACTTAATAGATGATTAAATACTTAAAGTGCTCCTGCTATTTGAATGCTCGATGTCCATTATAACAAAAGTTTATGCAGTTATATTTGAAATATGTAACACAACACAAAAAACAAATGAAATAATAACATTTCAACTTCATAACATGACGCTCATAAAAACCTCTTGACGTCATTTGAAAATAATAGAATGTATCTCTTATTTTCATAAAATAGTCACCCATTGTAACGTGTCACATATAGTTTAATAATAACATCTAAACAGCCTAAAAATCGAAAATCAGACTATGTATACAAAGACCTACATGAATGCCAAAACTTAAATAAAACCATCAATAAAAATATATTTCATTACAAAGACAAATAAAATGAAATAACACGTAGTTCATTCTATGCACTGGTATAATTAAAAACAACTTTTTAACAAGCTTGTATTTAGTTAATATAAACATCAAATATTAAACAATTATATTATATGCAAGTAATAAATTATATAATATTAAATATTAAATAAATATTAAATAAGTAATACATATATGAACCTCATTATAATGTTCCATTGTTTGATACTGATGAGATTGAAATAAATTGATTAATGCCTAGAATGATATGAAATAATGATATTAAATATTGAATAAATATTAAATAAATAATAAATAATAAATAATAAATATATGAACTTGGTTATAATTTTCTATTATTTAATACTGGTTTAATTGAGATGAATTGATTAATGCCTGGAGTAATGTGTGCTTTTAGAGTGAGTATCCATTTGAGTTCCATATAAGCCAGATGGTTAATGTTATCACCTCCTCTAGGATTTTGAGTAACCAATTGCAAAACTTTAAAGCTAAAACTGTGTGTTGTATAATCTTGTATATGCTTTGCTAACGCATTTTGTTCGTTTCCTTTCTTAATATCATAGAGGTGATTATATACCCTATCTCTTAATCTCCTCTTAGTTAGGCCTACGTAAAATACATCACAATTTTCACAAGTTGCAAGATATACGAGATTAGTGCTGTCACAATTAGAGTAACTAGTTGGCATAAATATATATAAGCCTTCTGGATGTTTAAAAAATTGCTTCTTAGAAATATAGGGACACATGTGGCAATGGCCACAAGGATAGGTTCCACTCTGAGAAGGTTTAGTAATATTATGTAAGTTACTTTTTTCTATACAAAGTAGTTGCTTCAAGTTGTTACAGTTCTTGTAACTAAATCTAGGATGTTCACCAACAATAGTCCTTGTAAAGGGATCCATAATAAGTATGTTCCAGTTTTTACTGATTACCTTCCTTAGGGAAACAATGTCACTGGTGTATTTCATAGTAAATGATAATTTATCTGTAAATTTTTCGTTCATAGATTTACCTATCAGGAAAACCTGCTTGGCACCACTATTTACATTATCAATCTTTGGTATTGTAATATCAGTCATCTGTTGTTTACACTTTCTAATTATTTTATTGTTATAACCTTTTGGGTTTGGAGGTCCAGGGGTAGTGGAGGGTGGCAGAACAGAAATAAGCCAGTTAGTGACTGTGATTAAGTGAAGTACAGCTATTCCTGGAACCTGAGTCCCATATTCACTTACTACCACTGATTGCGATGCTCAGTACTGAGGAAAGCTATGTCATGGGAGACTTTTAAACTATAAACAGTTTCATACAGGTACAATGTAATGAAAAACTATTTTTTACTGTTGAAAGTTCTGAATACAGAGTTATCAGAGAAAATGTAGACTGCAATGCGATTAGAGAGCAAAGAAACTTTTATAAGAACTAGGGTTTACTCTGAAACTTTTGTCTATTTACCTCACCCTAAATACTTGCCAGTTTATTTACTAGACTCAGTTTTCAGGAGTTGCCCTCAAATCATCAGTGCTTTTGAGATATTCTGGAGTCCACATGAATGAATGATTTGCTTCAGAGTTTCTCTTTGGTGGTTTAATTAGGTCCTGAATAAAAATGTATGTATTTCATTTTATTTCAGGAATTAACATACAACACAAATTACCACTTTGTGAAACTGAGGGTCCTTATCACATTTATTTTCCCGTTAGTAATTTCTTCATATATTCTGTTTAAACTGTTTGCATGTTTTCTATCCTAGTTGTAGCTTTAAACATTCCCACAGACAGTGCAGGTTAGACCCATGAGTGGTCCTGAGAAACATGACATTCATTTAGCAACATGGGCCTCAACTATTCCTTGTCAGTTCATCATTCAGCAACTTCATACAGATGGAAATCCGTCATGTGAATTCATTAGAAACAGCCAAAATGAAATAATTACATGCACTCTACCTCTATTATATACAAGTGTTAACAGTTTAGTGAAACAGAAAACTGAACTTGAGGCTTTCTATCAGTGACAGTAACAGGACAAGAAATTTTCTGCCAAGCAATGAAGAATGCATTAAGGATTTACCTTTGCATTTTCTACATGGAGAAATGGAATTGTAAATACATTTTATAAAAAAGTTCCCAGCGGAATCTTTGTCATCATTCCCACAGGCTTACCTATACAAGATGAAATGGAAGTAAGGAAACTGAAGTAATGCCTCTAGGTACTAAGCAGGGAAAGGTATTGATGCAAAGGGAGAAAATAGCTTCCTCATCTTCTTCTTCCTCCCTTACACACATTATACACTACAATTACATTAAAATTATTAATATAATACAATTAATATTAATTAATTAATTAATTAATTAATTAATTAATTAATTAATACAGTATTGTGCTGTACAATCTGCACAGATTAACAGCACTATTGGTTTTCTCGCAAAGGTTACACACAGGCAGACAGAGTAAAGACAATGTCATTTTCCTAAACACAGGAGATTCCCATTCTATAAACTTCTGTGGAGAAGACGCACACAACACACATCCTTTCCTGGGAAAAGCAGGGAAACAGTCATTAGCATTCCATGCACCACCTAGCTGCTCAGCACCGAGTGCCTGCAACATTTTAAGGGACAAGCTTTTATGTACCTTGTCACCTCATAATATTACAAAGGACATTGAAAGCTCTAAGCTGCTGCTTAAGCTGAGCCCACACACAAGTAGCAGAGCGAAACCCAGCTATGATCTAACACTTTAAGCATAAATCAGCATAAATAAGTAAAACTGCAAATTAAAAGGTTAGAATCCTTTTCCCTTCACACTTTTCTCCTTTGCTATTTGTGGATGATTTCATTTTAAGCAGATGAGGTAAGAAACTTAAAAACTCCATTTGAAAGTTAGAAGTAGAAACAACACTGTAGAGACTTACAAAAAAAAATGGACATGACCTTTGCAATTATTCTGTATACAGATATAACAACAGACAAGTGTGACACCCTTAAAAATGCAGGATTTACCAGAAACCATGATTCATTGCAGTAAATTACAAGGGCATAGGTTATGAAATCTCTTTCAGATGTGACTGCAGAACATAGCACAATAGTTATAACATATAACATGTAACTGTGACATAGCATCTGTGCCTCACTGGGATGCAGACTGTGATGTACTGCATCTGGTTCAATATCTTCTGTCCTACCTTGTACCTGCAAAATACGGAGTACCCAGACCTCACTGAACAGAGATTAATCCGTCCTGTGTCTGCTGCCAAATAAACTCTTCTTCCCACCAGTAACAGTGTTTAAATCCTAACTTCTCAGCTGTCTCTAAGTTGATTAACTTGACACTGTAGGTCAGAACCACAAACTGCCATGTGCAGAATCCCACCAGTATTTGTTCCTAATACAGATTTTATTTCTGTCCCTTTCAGAATGATTGCGGCTTAGCCTACTTTTCCTTGCATGAGCTTCTGGGAAAGACTTAGCATAGCCTTTCTTTACATTTTATATCAGTGAGAGTATTTAATATGAAGGCAAGACTTTTGTTTTGGATACCTTCTCCATTTCTTCACATCTTTTTTATATGAAGTCACAGACTACTGCTGTATCTAACCAGTTCCACAGCCTCAGCAAAAGACTGAGACCAGAAATAAGCGCTAAGCTACACAAATGCATGGATTCCAAAAGGAGCTCTTGATAAGAAAGAGTGTATATCCCTGGAAATGTTCCCTAGCAGTGCATAATGGCAGGGGACATCAAAACATAAATGGAAGGTAAGTAGAACAGTATCTGATTAATTACACTGTTTGTCTAATTGGAGAATCAGTAGTTTACATCCCTGTCAAATGGCAGACAAATGCAGTTTGTCATGCTCCCTTAGCCTTAACCCAGAATGTAAAACAAATTATAGATGGGCTCTGTTCCGATACATGGAGATGATAAAGAGCACAAGCCAAGCAAGCTCTACATGAAACACTAGATATGAATATGTAAATAGATATCAGTATGAAATTATCAGCATAAAAATCAAGCCTGTTTCCCTCAGTCTTGTGTTTTAACACTAATACTAGGCTGAATATTCCACTGACCTCAGCCTTGAGTTTTAGCATTAGTAATAGTTTCTGAATTTTATTTTTATTTAACATTTTGTTAACCAGGAAAGTCTGACTTGGAATGAAGCCAATTTTCAGTGGAGGCCTGGGGAGAATTGCTCCAGATGAATGCCTTTGTAATGTGGGTGGAAACCGAAGCACCCCCACACAAACGCAGGGAGAACATGCAGACTCCACACAGAAGGCACCCCAGCCAAGAATTGAACCAGAAAACCTCTTGCTGTGTGGCGACAACGCTACCACTACACCACTGCGCTGGCCGATGAATATTTCTATTTTCCTCAGCATTCTGTTTTTTACACCGTTATTAGTTCCCAAACATAAGAAGTCTGTACAATTAAATCAGGCACACTCAGTGTACTCAACTGAGAACATATTTTTCTTAGCATCTCTCAGAAATGTTATGCTTCACTATTCTAGAACAGCTATGGCTGTCTATACTTTATAATATAGATTTGCAAACAGTATGCTTTCAGAAAGGAATATTTATTGAAAAACATTTTTTTTCATTACAGAAAGCACCAGTTGAAAATGAAGAGAACAACATTTAAGGATTTGTGTGCTTATTTAAAATCTTAAGTGGGTGGGAAGGAGCAAAATGTTGAGATCTGAGTACAGAACAGAACTTGTTGCCTACATCCTTTGGGGGAGATGATACAGAGTTGAAGGTCCACAAAAGTACAAAATAGTCATCAGTTAATGTAGTCTCTCAGAAATCAGCAACTCTCAAACCATTTATACCCATGTTATCATCAGAATATTGTGTAATAGAAGATATCAATATAAGTATTTCTACGTCCAGCTTATCTCTTAAATGGGTTATTATGGCAATTAGACTCTGAACTAGTGCAAAAGTGATGGCATGTCTAGCTTCATAAAGTCCAGTGAAATTGACCTTCCCCTAAATCAAGACCTTACCAACCAGAAGATAAAAATATCAGAGACATCTGACATACAAGGACAGGATCCTGCAATTGAACAGAGGTGGCCTTTTGTAGGTCTAGTAGCTTGTTTCTATAACATAGGATAGGGAGTATTATATTATACTATATCATGCACACACACACATACACACACACACACACACACACACACACACACACACACACACACACACACACACACACACACACACACACACACACACACATACACACACACACACACACACACACACACACACACACACACACACACACACACACACACACACACAGAAATCTGCGTTTATTATCTGACATATATAACATATGTTGCTAATTATGCTTATCAGCTCTGTTTAGTAAGATACAGTGGAGTAGACACTTAAATGGCTCAAAAGTTTCAATATGCTTTAATAAGTAATCCACACTTCATGGCAAACAGAACCACAGCTAAAATCAAGTTCAGCTTCTGCGGTCCAGTAAACAGGAAATTTCTGGAGGGGATATTCAGGTGTACCTCTTCCAAGTCCTTCACAGATGAACCTTTTGTTTTTAACAGACTGCACCAGCTAGGTATAACATCTGAAGGAACAAGACAATACTCCTCTCTTTTCTTAGGTTTAACAGTGTGCAATCTGTAAATTTAAAGTTTTGTAACTTTTTTTCTGTCTACAGAAATTGCAAGGGGAATTAGAGAAGTCTACAATGGACAGATGTGACAACAGCTGTGTGAAAGACAACTATTTAAAAAAAAACATGAGTATCAGGAATGATTCCATGCTGTAGAGACAAGGATTCTCTCTTTCACAAAGTGCAGCGACCTTTGAGTTAATTGCAATAAATAAGAAACTCAGCCCCATGCAGTGGGAGAAAACAAACTGACAGGTTAAAGAGAATGCCATTTTTTTTGTTTGTTTGATTCAAGAAAATGGCACTTGCAACCATGTCTTATGCACTTGTGCTCAAGACCCATTTATAAGTAGCAATACAGTAGTTTGCTATTTTAAGGCTTTCGTTGTCATTTTGTGGTAAAGCAGGACTGTGTCGACTACTAAGCCTTTAGTGAAACTATAATTTTTTTCCAGAGAAAAAGGTTTCATCATTATTTAGCATACTCTTTTTAGATGAGTAGGGGAAACACCTTTCAAGCAGAACACATGTAGGCTGGATAGGAAACAGCTTCGGAAAAGATTATGAAGAATGTCACTTCCGTCACAGCAGATACAAGTAAAGATTCCTTGCTGCATTTAATCACAAAAAATACAAATGCTGGTTTCTTAGCTGTAACATTCACAGGGATATCAGGTTCTTCAAGTGGAAAACATGATAACCTCTTTTACAGGTTCCTAAAGTGGCACTATCTCAGTAACTCCACCTATTATGTGATTTACATGTTTCCATTCAAATGAACCATGGCTCCTTATAACTGTATAAGACATAGATTCCAAAAACAGTATCTCAGTTATGCCTGGGATCCATTCAGGACCATAAGTACAGTTCCACAAACAAACTTCATTGCCATGTGCAAACCATCCTAACTTGTGATTTTGTGCAAAGTCTACTTCTAACTCCAGTTTTATTTGACTCTTGCCTTCAGATTGATAGAAGTAAGTTAATGCTGGCTATTCATATACATGATGGAAACATTTTTGCCACAGATCACGACAGGATGATTTGATAGCTAGACAAGGATCATAACAGTCTTGTTGACACTGTCTCACATCTCATTTTTTTAATTCCTTCCAGAACAGCTACCAGCTTTCTCTACCAACTCTGTAAATAAAGCATGAACGAAAACAGTAGTTCCATTATTACAAGACCTCTGCACCCCTCAATGGGTGCTGTTCCCCAGTAACACCCGCCCTGGAGAGCATTACTGCATTTAAATTGCTTCATTATTTGCTTTTTTATTAGTATAACATTTTTCATTTTTATTTTTTTTTTAATGTAAAATAGCTCCTTGACCTAATGTTTCAGAGTTGCAAGTTGCTGCAGCATAAGTGAATATGGGATTATTGTTGGAGGAAGTATTTATATCCAAAATATAAGTAATATAAGTATTTAATGCCAACACACACACACACACACACACACACACACACACACACACACACACACACACACACACGCACGCACACATGCGCGCATGCACACACACACACACACACACACACACACACACACACACACACACACACACACACAACAAATGTGGCCAGAGATTACACTTTTTTGAATGAATACACCTCACCTTGACATTGTGATAAAATGAATGAAAAAAGCATACAATGCAAAGCATTGTAACGCCCTCTCAACTCTCCCTGATTTGCATCCTATATTTCTGGTAATTTGCTGAGGATTACAGTTATTCAACTAAACTAGACATTAGAGTTTCTTGCTTCTTATTGTTTAGATAATGAGCGTTAAAGAAAAACCTTTTCAGATCTGAATTCTTAAGAAGCGGAGAGATATGCAATCTCTATCTCTCATAGGTTAGTACTAGGCTAACTGCTCTTGTGGGCCATTTTAAGCCTAGCCAATTACCCCATGTGAGAACCAAGCCCTGTATCTTGTGACTTTAAGGTAAACACCTTAACCATTATGCCAACCTGCCATCTCCATCACTTACACACACACACACACACACACACACACACACACACACACACACACACACACACACACACACACACACACACGTCTCTATCTCTCATAGGTTCATAGGTTCATAGGTAGATACTAGGCTATCTGCCCTAGGGCATTTATAAGCCTAGCCAGAGTGTATTTGGCTTCTGCCTCCCTATTAGATTAGCCTACTGTGCCTCCATAAAGTGGGTCACAGAAGGTACACTTTTAAGATTAGTTTATTGTGCCTCTGTCTAGCAGGGACACAGAAGAGATCCCAGGGGTGAATTTGCGATTTCCCATCCACGCGTCTAGATTTCGCTTGAAGAGGGTCAGTGAGGGGCTATGTCTAACATGAATTGGGATTCTATTCCAGAGTGAGGGGAGCCTCTGGGAAATGAATCTGTCCCTCCAGCATGTCCTATTTATTTTTGTGCTGAGATTTAAGTCCCCGGAGCATGTAGCTCTAAGGCACTTTGATTTTTTGAGGTGGAGCATGTCCATTAATTCTGGGTTTGACATGGCTTTATATGTCAGGCATAGATCGCCTCTGAGTAGGCGGTAAGCAACTGAGTAGAGCTGGAGTTTCTTTAGTCGACCTGCATAGGACATCTGTTTGTAGCCCATCGTCTTCTTGGTGAGGTACTTTTGGGGTCTCTCAAGTTGCTGCAGGTGTCGGGTAAGGTACATCCCAAAAGGGGCACTGTATTCAATTATGGGCCTGATGAGTGACGAGAAGAGGGGCACAATGACCTCTCTTGATCTAGATGCGAACCCTTTTGTGATAAGGTGGGCTATATAGAAGGTCTTTCTAACCACTTTGGCAATATGATTATCAAAGGAGAGATTACTATCTACGTTGGTCCCCAAATCTCTAATTACTTCTTCCGTACTTAATGGATTACCACCTATGTGGTAATTTGTGGGCACCTTGTTTTTCCCAAAGGGGATGACTATGCACTTTTTAGCATTTAACTTGAGGCCATGGCTCTGGCACCAAGCATCCGTCTCTGTGAGACCCTTTTGGAGGATGCTTGTGTCAGCTGGAGATTCGATTATGGCCCCCAGTTTGCAGTCATCTGCGAACTTTGTCAGCCATAATCCCCCCGTGTTAGCCTGAACCTCAGAGAAGTATATACCGAACAAGAGAGGTTCCAGAACTGAGCCCTGTGAGACACCACTTGTAACTGGTTTGGATTCGGACATGGCACCTGCAATTCTGACCATGTGGGTTCTATCTCTGAGCCAGTTTGCAACCCATCTTGTGATATAGGGGTTGATATTTAAGCTGGTGAGCTTATTTATGATGCCCGAGTGGAGTATTGTGTCGAAGGCTTTTGCGAGGTCCAGGTAGGCTGTGTGGACTACTTTGCCCTCATCTAGGCTTTGGTAACTGTTTCAAAGAAATCAACTAGGTTTAAGAGGCAAGATCTGCCCTTAACAAAGCCAAATTGGGTAGGGTCCAGTGTGTGGAGGCTCCCAATGTCTTTGTTTATGAGTTCCATGATAATACGCTCCATAGCTTTACAGACCAGACTAGTCAGGCTTATGGCGTGATAGTTCCTGGGGTCCGTTGTGGTACCACCTTTGTGGAGTGGGACCACTGTAGCTGCACGTCATACTTTGGGTACATATCCTGTAGTAAGGCTAAGTTAGAACAGTGACTTAATTTGAGGGTTCAGTTCTTCTTGGAGCTCGTGTAAGACACAGTCTGGGACACCGTCCGGTCCCATAGATGCTGTGTTGCTTTGGAGAGGGCAGCTTTCACCTGTGCATCTGTGATGTCGGGGAGGTTACATTCAGTTGGGATAAGCATTTGCTCCTTTCGGGGGGAGGGGGGGAGAAGTTTGCACTGAATCTGTCTGCCAGGATGTTGGCTATGTCTGTAGGTTCAGTATATTTTGTACCATTATGCAACAATTCAGAGCATATCTGGGAGTTTCCACCCATATTCCTGACATAACTAAAGAAGGCCTTGTGATTATCTTTAATGTCTAGGGCAATTTTTCTTTCGAAAATGGCCTTTGATGATTTTATGAGGGATCGAAGTTTCTTGCTAATACTGATCAGAGATGCCTTCCCTTTTTGGGATTTTGCTCTGTCATGTAGTAGCTTCCTCCTTCTGTTGTATAGCTTATTTATGGCCGGGGTCCACCAGACCAGTCTCCTGTTTTTGGAAGAGTGAGTCTTGGTTTTATTTGGGATAGCACGATCCATGCATTCCTGCAGGTGCTCATAGAATGCATTTGTAAAGGATTCTGCGGATTGGGCTGTATTATCCTCTGGCCCGGGGGCTTTGAAGGATTCCACCTCAGTCTTGAGAAGTGCAAAGTTGGCTTTTGAGAAATTCTTTACAGTGATTTCCTTGGCTGGGGGTGGGGACAGGATATGGATGTCCAGGGAAATTTGTTTATGGTCTGATCATACCGATGAGGGGTTTACCTCTGGTGTGGAACATAGAGTCCCCATGTTGGTGATGACCAGGTCCAATATGTTGTTCCCTCTTGTGGGAGTGGTGACCAGTTGTTCCATCACGTTAGAGTTTATAAATTCAAGGAACCATTGGGCGAGGGTGTTTGGGCATGAGTAGTTTTCCCAGTCAGTGTTTGGGTAGTTGAAGTCTCCAATAACAGTGTTTGGAGAGACCTTCATATTCTCCAGTGTTCTCAGGAATGCCAAGTGGGGTTCCTGTAATAGGGAGGGTGTTCTGTAGCAGGCTACAAACTGAAAGGCAGTTTTGCCCACTGTTAGTTGCACATGGATGGTTTCCGATGCTTTGTGCAGAGCCACTAACCTGGAGGTGTAGGTATCTTTGATGAATATAGATACTTCCCCTCCTTATGTGCTTCGATCCTAGTTTTGGGGCTGAAACGCATGGTATGAGTTATAACCTGGTAGTGCTGGGGTGCTATCAGGAGCCTTGAACCAGGTTTCTGTTACTGCACAGACATCGATTTGCTCCATACTGAGGAGAGCCTCGAGTGCGTGCATCTTGAGGTTTAGACTTCTGGCATTGAGTAGCATTACCTTTAGTTTTTTTATCCTTGGGTTGTCTATGGAGGTGGGTTTGTCCTTTGAGCCTTGCCTAAAAAAGGCACTATGGGGGTGGCAAGAGCCTTGGCCAGTATACGAAAGCCTAAGGGTGACAGGTGTAAGCCGTCCCTAGCGAAGCAACGTGGCTTGTCGAGCATGTCATCCCAGGCTGACAGAATTTATTTTATTATTTTTTTTTAGTTTATTTTTTACCTCATTAAACTAGGCTTTTTTAAATCTCTCTTTTGCTAGTTGAGTTTTAAATTCACCTTTTTTATTATTTTACATTCACTAAAAGCAAGTCTGGTCTTAGCGAATATAAAACAAATGGCAGCTATTTGCTATTTAAGCTGACATGAAGCAGTGGACTTCTTTTTAAGAGGCTTTACCTATACATTAACACCCTGCTGGAGAATATTCGTTTTTCAGTCAGCGTGATGATGTATGTATGCCCATTGTCTAAACTCCATTACTACCCACCAAGATCTGTGGAGGCTGTTCTCCTAGTGATCAAGTAACTACTGCCTGATATTACAACTGGAAGAGCTGAAATCGATAGATGGTATTTGTCATAAGAAACTACTGTGGGCAATATTTCTATGTCACTGCTGATAATGATTCACAGTTTTTAACCCTTCCTTTTACTCTGCAATTGTATGATCATAGAGCTGATTTGTGTAGGTTTGGAGTGACACATTTTTGATTTTTTCATCAAAATGAAGCAACAACTGGTTGTGTAGCTTCTCTGGATGTACTTCGAAAAACTACACATTTCATTGGTGGCTTGACAAATAGAAAATTCCATGGCTGACATTATCCCAGATGACCTGGGTTTCAGTAGTGTGCCCAGTTACTGAAGAAGCCCACCAGGGCGGTTAGAATATACAGCTTAATACTGGCTAAGCTATGTCTGGCAAAGGTTTAGTTTTCTGACTGACTTTGGTCCCAAGTGGAAGCAGAGGGGCTCTACCCCATGACAAAATGAGAGGGAAGTGCAGGCAAACTGCACAGAGTAGAGGACATGCATGTGAAAGTACAGAGGCTACTAACCCAGTCAACAAAGGCTAAATAAATATAAATGAAGAAATAAATAAACAAACAAATAAATGTTCATACAGGAAGGTTTAACTTTCTCACTGACTGGCTGTATTCTTCAGTAACTGAGCACACTACTGAAACCCAGGTCATCTGGGATACAGTCAACCATGAAATCTTCTATTTTTCAAGTCACCAATGAAATGTGTAGTTTTTTGAAGTCCATCCAGAGAAGCTACACAACCAGTTGTTGTTTCATTTTGATGAAAAAATCAATGGGGAACTGATTCTAATATTATCAGGATATTGCCATACTGAGACACCACCTTCTCATCTTTACACCAGTGTAGAAAGTGAGGACGGTCACTGGCACAGCAGATGGTATATCATGTTGAGGGGAAGGAAGAACATATGTGAAAAAAATAATATCAAACAGGACTAGAAACAGGACCTTGGGTGAACTGGTGTCCTAAATGAATAGCTTCACAACCCTCCTGCCCACTGATCACTATACTCCCCCCCAAGCACATCAGCCAGTCTCTCTCCAGTGCCCCACACCCCATTGTAGCCTATCCACATCATCATTACCTTTTTTCTTCCTTTTCTCACAGTTTGTTATGCTCTTTTTTTTTTTGTTTGTTTTTTCCTGCATTCTTTCATTCAATACAGCCTAACTGACCAGAGCTGCACTACAATAAACATGGAGGAAGTAGCTACAGTAAGCTGATAGTCTAAGGGCTGCAAGGCTTATAGAAGCTGTGGAAGTCCTAGAAGCATTTTAACCTTTTTTTCAACCATTTCATCAAATGATGGCCTGGAAAAAAATCAAGATTAAGGAAAGAACTTTAGTGTTGTTCTTGAATTTTGCTTTTTCTCCATCACCCTTTTAAAAGCCCCTCAGTTACCAAGGCTACACCTGGAAGAAATAACTGAATTAAGCTTGGGGACTGGGGGCTGCTAGGCCACCAGAACCAAGAGAGGTCCAGATGCACTGAGGTACATTTCAGAGCTTTTTCCAAACTTTTCATCAGATTATGGCAAATCTTAAAGTAAATTCAGTCTTTTTTATTATTTCAAAGACTAAATAAGTTATATAGAAGACTTAATGTCAAAACTGGCAAAATAGCAATTCACCATAAACTGAGAAGACAGATGTTTGTGCGGATTCATAAATTGTACCTATGAATAGCACTTATCTTTCTACCCTCCCTCAAAAAAAGAAAAAAAAAACAGTCACCTTCTATCCATCCTCCTCTGGTGTTAAACTTCGATGAAATTGAAGGCACAAATGGCCACAGACATATATATTTTAATTTACTGCTGTTTATACACAGTATGCCTACTCATCTCTACCTCCCAAAAAACAGCCACAGTCTATGTAACTCTGTCAGACTGGGATAAAACCTCGAAAAATAAACAAAACATAACATATTTTAACCTGCTGCTATCAGACATATAAACAGCATTCCTCACTACATGCCCATAAATTACAGGTACCTGCACATGATCTAATGTTTCTGAGAAAAGTGAAAAAAAAATGATCACAGTAATGTTTGCAACTTGTTAATCCTAGGCAGCACACCAGATATATACAATTTATAATGACCTTCTGTGAACAATTCTGAAGTTTGTGAGGAAAGTTAAAGAAATCATGACCTCACTGTTCTGCACCCAACACAAGCTATAGTGGCATGTGCACACCTCTGAGGTTTGGGAAGAAAATTAAAGAAGTACACTGTCCCCAGCCCCCCCAGCCCCCCAAACTTCAATGACCTTCTGGGTACACCTCTGAGAAGGGTCGGCTTTAAACTGGGAAGAGTTCAGGACAGAGGCCACTACTAAGCCTGTGCCAAAATCTACTTACACAGCCATGGTGTTTGAGGGCCATCATGTCCCTAAAACCTCTGAAAGTCTGGATGGTCTGAAAACCATTTTATGCCTTATTTTTTCTGAAAGATGATCTAAACTGAAAGAAGATAGCCAGACAACCTACATAAGGGAGGCCAGCAACAACCTGCTCATCAGTCCACAGGACATCAAAGGCAGATGGAAGGAGTATTTCCAACAGCTTCTCAATGAGGAAAAGCCCACAGAAGCTGTATTGCCCCAGAAATAGCCTACAATAAGAGAAGAAGAGGAGCCCAGCCTAGAAGAAGTAAGAACAGCACTAAGCAAGATGAAGTCAGGGACAGCAGCAGGCTCAGATGAGGTCACAGCAGATATGATAAAGATGATGGTTGAGATAGGGGAGAAAAGGCTCCTGAGGGTACTCATAGCAGTGTGGAGAGAAAGGCATATCCCAGATGACTGAAGAATAAGCATAAACAGCCCAGTGTACAAGAACAAAGGGGAAATCCACAACTGTGGGCAGTACAGAGGCATCAAACTCCTATCACATTGCATGAAAGTTCTGAAGAGGGTGATGGATAAATGGATGTGCAGAGTAGTAGGAGGCAACTTGGGAGATAAACAGTTCAGATTCAGATCAGCATGAAGCACAACTGACCCAGTGTTTACAGTGAGACAGATACTTGAGAAGAAGCTAGAGATGAGGAGAGAGTCGAACTGGGCATTCCTAGACTTGGAGAAAGCATATGACAAGGTCCCAAGAAAGCTGATCTGGGCAATACTGCAGTGGTTTGAAGTCCCAGAAACCCTGGTAGAATTAGTGCAGGCTATGTACAGGACCCAGTGACTCAAGTATGAACAGTGTTCGGCCTCACTAAGGGGTTCCCAGTGGGAATGGGTGTATACAAGGGTTCAGTTCTGAGACCACTGCTGTTCATACTGGTGATGGACTACATTAGCAAACAGGTCAGAGGGGAGAGATCAACAAAGTTGCTGTATGCAGACGATGTGGCACTACAGGCAGACTCCAAGCAAGAACTTCAGCAAAGGATAGGAGAATGGAATGCAAAACTGAATGCACATGGGATGAAACTAAGCACAGATAAGACAGTGGTAATGGCAGCAAATTGGGGAAATCAGAAGAAGCAGATAACAGAGATAGAAGGGAAGACAGTGGAACAGGTAAATGGCTTTAAGTATATGGGAGAGGTTGTTGAGGAGAAGGAAAGTGTAAATGAAGAGGTCAAAGCTAGAATCAGAGGGGCTGCAGTCAACTGGCTTAGAGTGTCAGGTGTACTCTATGACAGAAGAATGCCAAAGAAGCTGAAAAGCAAGGTGCACAAGACAGGGTGCAACCAATAGTACAGTATGGTACAGAAACCTGGGTAGTAAAGGCAGAACAGTAGAAGAAGCTATAGGTGATGGAAATGAAGTGCCTGAGAAGGGTGGTAGGATGCACACTGTGGGACAGACAAAGAAATGAGGACATAAGAGCAGAAGCCAAAGTAGTTCCAATTGCAGAAAAGATCAAAGAGAACAGATTACGGTGGTTTGGACACGTGCAGAAAAGCAGAAGACAATATGGTGAGGAAGATTTGGGACAATCAGGAAGAAGGTAAGAGGAAGTGAGAATATCCGTTAAAGAGGTTGATTGATTGTGTGAAAGAAGATCTGTGGCAGTCAGGCATGAGTGTTGAGGAAGGCAGAAGTATGGCACTGAATCGAGAGAGTTGGTGACAGTTAACACGATACCCTGATCCCATGTAGAAAAAAATGGGAAAAAGGGGGCTGATGATGATGATGATGATTTAAACTGAACAAACCACAAGTGGTTCATTTACTTCCATTCAGACAGCCCCCACCCCTATAAAGCAGTTATAGCCAGTTTTGTGCACAATTCAATTATCTGACTACAAAAGAAGATTATGTTCATGTAATGTAGCTCCACACAGCAGTTCCCACACATTAAAGTATTCCAAGTT
This sequence comes from Protopterus annectens, assembly GCF_019279795.1. Classification (NCBI taxonomy): domain Eukaryota; kingdom Metazoa; phylum Chordata; order Ceratodontiformes; family Protopteridae; genus Protopterus; species Protopterus annectens. The sequence continues at coordinate 846,045,975 of NC_056746.1, read as the reverse complement.
ACTTCTCACATTTCACATTCATGTAAAACCAGAATAATGAGCAGGCAGCTAGTCATTTTCCTCTAAAGATGGACCCAGCACTTAGGGCTACTTTGCCTACACATATTTCAGATGTGCAGTTAAGTAGTCGATCATCATACAAATGCACACCAGCCTTGAAAGCCAGATAGTGACTGTTTAAAATGAGCAAAGAAGAAGAGGCCAGTTAGCTTTCCAGAGACAGGTCCAACCCCACTTAGAAGTTATACTTCTGTGTGCACTTCAGATGATTGTATTTCAAATTATGGCCGTGTATTGTACTTCAGTTCTGTTCCACACAAACAGCAGCCACGTATTAAACGTATTCAAAGTTGCTTCACACAAATCTTGTTACTCTTCATATGCACACTAATCCTGAAAGCTGTACAATTAAACTGAGAAAAACAGCAAGAATGTCAGCTATTTACTAGGAACAATGTCCACCCTCACCAAACAGTTATAGCTAAAATGATGGCTGTGTATTGCATTTCAGTTTTGTTCCGTGGAAATAGTAGTCACACATCCTATAAATGCACATTAGCTCTACAAAACCAGACACCACTAGCTCTATTAAGTGACGCAACAACAAGATGTTAATTGCTTTCTATAGACAGTGCCCACCCTACACATTAGTTACAGATAAAAATGATAGTCATGGATAATATTTCAGCTTTGCTCCATGGAATAAGTAGTCACTCATGAAAGTATTCCAAAATCCTTTACACAAAGCATAGTAATCCGGCAAAGTCAAAATAATGAGCAAAAGGTCGCCATATTTCTTATTCCAGCACAGACACGGCAGTGTTTTTCTGTTGCTCAAATGTATTTATTTAGTAAGTAGAAGAACAGATTTTACATCAATAAACATTTTCTGGGGGAGACAAGCACATTTTGACCAGCTGTAATCCTCAGTGGTTTACCAGGAAATAAAAGGAAAAAATATGATGGACATGCCACCTAACCTCTCAGCACAAAAATAATGTGAACAAAGTAAAAAGTAATGGTGGGAAAATGGCCCAAAACCAGGGACAGATTTTGAATATTGTTTTTATAAATGTAGATAGTTGCTAGAATAGAATAGCACGTATTGAGTTAGCATATATTTTCTGAAATATTTGAAATCTGAAACTTGTGTCTGAAAGCGCAACACCACAGTTCTGCAGTGCTGAAATTAGTTTAAGCAATGATTTTACATAAATATTTATAGATATAATGAAAGAGAATCAAGTGCAGTATGCCCTGCTCATTGTGGAAAGGGCACCTACAAATCCAGCAGCCCCCAACCCCTCACCAATTCCACTGCAAGGCACATGTAAGGTGTGCCTTACAGCCTGCACATCAGGGTTTAAAAATATTAAGCAGTGGCAAGCACTGAATACAGTTGTAAGCAATACTGTTCTAATGTGGTTTTCCTATTGCTGAACCACTATGGTAAGCACAGTGAAATGGAATAGACCAACTTGTTGCTTTTCTTTACTTTAAAAATACCTTAAAAGCACTACTACAAGAGAAGTGAGAGTGACATCCTTGGTGGCTGCCTATTTGGCCGATGCATATGTCCAGCTATGAATGAAACATTTATTTCCAAAAACAGGTCAACAATACCCATGCATTCTGTGATGATTTCCTATTTGCTTGTCCCTTATCACACCCCTTTACTTCATTTTGAACCAACCTGATCTGTGCCACATCATCAGTCATGAACATGCTAAAGCCTTTCATTCAGGGCATTTCAGACTGAGCCTGAAGTAACATTTTCAGTATCAGAAAATGTCTTTGGGGAGGAACTGTGACTTTATAATTCTTCGATGCACACACATCTCTAACTATTAAGGCTACACTTCTGTAACAGTAAATTATTAAACATGACATATACATTCTCACAATAGTGAAAACAATTGCATCTTTTGCAGCCTAGTATTTACTATATTTAGTATGTACTTATTATTTTATTATTACTTGTTTCAACATATTTATTGGTTGACATGGTAAGTGAACTGGTTATTCCACTGACTTTTCAGTCATGACCTAGGTCACAAATGAAAAGGTAAAAGTAGTACGTATGGACAGTTTTTTAAAGTAGCCAAACACCATATTCTTAAGTACCTATAGAAAACTCATGCAGGCACAAGGGAAATATTTATACTCTGTTGACTATAAATATAGATCTGGCATAAATCCCAGACCCATGAGGCAGAGATCTTAATCTCTGAGCCACTATTAGAGCTTGATTAGATGCATCTCAGACTGTTAGCTTTTCTGGAATAACCTATATATTGCACCAGCTTTGGCACTGTCACTGTAGTTGCTTGGTCCGTAGACAATTTTATACTCATTTGCTGGGTGTAAAACTGCCAAATGCTATACTCCTTATGAGCCCATTCGTACAATAGGTTTATTTCAATGAAAAAAACAGTCAATGGCTTATGGTCTGTGTATGTTGTAAACACTGGACCATACCAATATTTATGAAATATCTGCATCCCAAAAATTATAGCTAACATTTCTTGTTCACTTGCCAAAACCTTTTGTCAGTAGATGTCAGAAGACAAAGCATAAAGGCAGTTTCTCACTACTTCTGTGAAAGCATGGTGCCTATGCCATAATGTAATATGTCAGAGAAAATTATTTTTATCAGCTACATAATGAACAAGTATATCAATAAACTATACCTAGGCTTTTCATTTCCAAATGCTCCTTCACATTCTTTCCCCATGTCCATAGCACATCTTTTTTAACATTTTATATATTTTTCACACAATATTTTTAATTTGAATATGCTCAAAATCAGTCAAATGCGATCACCATTTTCAGTTCTCAAATGATGTACATTTGGATTAAATATTTCCTTTGAATCAACTGCATAAACAGATTTTCCAACACACTTATCCATTGCCTGCCATCCATCCCCCTTTATTAATACTCTTTTACAACTGTTTGGATGTACTGTTCCCACAGATGACATTAATAAAAATGTAATGTACATCCTTCTCTAAAGATCTCATCTCTTGTCCATTCACTTCTTTTACATTGTCCAATATGACTGCTAATATTGGTTTAATATTTAATTTCCATTTTTGTGATTGCTTTTTTGGCTGCCAACTTCAATACACTCAAAAGACCCTTTCTGTATGTTTGCACTTTTAAATCAAAACTCCAGCTTAAAGAAAATCATTTCTTTACTTATGGCCACTTGTTTGTCAAGTAGTTTTACTAAGACAGTTTACAATGTGACCTTGAAATAAATCAAGGCAGCATACTCCCAGAGCACATATTTCCAGGGTTCTAGTTCTCTCTTCACTAAAACATTTTCTTCATTTAGTTTCCACTTTAGAAAAAAAATCTTGCAATCTGCCTAGTGCATAACAATGTCTGTGCAAACATTTTCACAAAATGATCCTGGATATGGTTGTTTGCTCCATATTTGGGTGCCCTACAAATTTCTTCTCATTGCTCTTTCTTTATTTGCCTATCTTCTCCTCCGACCGATTTCTGTAGTTCTCATGCAGTATTTTACAGTATATACCCTTCTTATTGTTTTTTTTAACTACATCCCCTGTTCTTGGTTGTATCCTAAATGTTAGTGTGGCATTATGTGCCCCTCTCTCCATGTCCCTTTACAATCAGTCCTCGATAAGGTAACCAGTCCCTGCCATAGAACCCAAATAGCTGTTTTAGCTCCTTCCCATTCTATAACCATTTATAACTGCTCATATTACCATGAGCCTTCAGCAATCTTCTCCATTTCTTCCATCCATCTCCTTTCTACCCTGTCCACCTTTAAATGCATATACCTCTATAAGCAGAATTTTCTTTTTCCAGTCTTTCATTTGCCTAGTTATTAAAATACATTTCGCCACTTTATGTAAAACTCTGTATTTTAACTATATTATTGTCTCTAGAAAGCTATTCTTTCTTTCTTTATCCATTGTGGTCCCTGTACCCAGCCTACAACAGACATTTTTTTTTCATTTAGATCTATAACCTTCTGCGTCATTTATATGACTTTCAGTTTAATAAATCCATTTGCCTTCATGTTATATTTTTTCAAACAAATAATCAACTGCAACTCCCTTATACATAAACAAAATATACCAAAAATGTTAACTATACACATCTGCTTGAGTTATATGGCTTTTCAGTTTAGTAAATCCATTTATCAGAGTGTTACATTTGTTCAGACAGATCAATCAGCTGTAACTTATTTATTTATTTATTTTATTTATTTTACATTTGTTGACTGGGCTAGTCTAACTGGATATATGTCCATTTTCAGTAGAGGCCCAGGGAGAAAAGCTCCAGGACAATAACAGATGAAAAAGTAAAATTGTGTAGAATAAAATAAAGTTTACATAGAAAAAATACTGAAATACATTTTACTACACACTAGTTGGTAATTATTTACAAAAATATAAAACACACTGGTAAATAACTAATTACAAAAATATAGAAGACAATGGTTAAAATAGTATTTACAAAAATATAGAATACGACATTTATAAAGAGTCAATCATAGTAGATTACAGATAAACAGTTCTACTTACAAATGAAATAAGAACAATAGTGTCAAAGAGGGAAAGTAGAGGGAAATAGTAGAGTTAATCAGCTAGTCAGGGTTGTTGCAAGGGCATAGCCATTTTGTTATGAGGAATATTTTCAGTGTTTGTTTGAAGAGGGGTAGAGAAGGAAGAGAAGTTAGTACAGTAGGTAGAAGGTTCCAGTTTTTCCCAGTAGTGTTTGAGAACAGAGAATCACCTGCCAAGTTGTTTGACTTACTAATGTTAACTAACAATTTATTTGATGATCGTAAGTTAGTAAGATTTTTATAGGGGGTAATGATGTTTGAAAGTATAGGAGTAACTTCCTTATATCTAAACAAAATATACCAAAAAAATTAACTGTACACATTTTCAAATTCAAAACATATACTTCCCAAATAGGAGCAACTGCTCTAAAATGACATCTGCCCACACAGGCTACACCTGTTACCACATTCAGGTTTACCATGCTAAAGCATATGTTGAAGACTTTAATTATCCAAAGATAAAATTTCATTTTCCTTCATCGATAAACCATTTTTTCCCAATAAACTTGTGAACATACTCTTTCTTTTGCATTTTACAAGCTATTCAGTGTTTTTACAAGCCAACCATTTAACAGAGAGAATACTTTTAAACTTTTAATTCAACCTTGTGTATACAATATTTTTAAACTTTTATTTCAACCTGCTAAAGGAGAGATGCACCTTTTTAAGTTTAAATACCTCACTTTTTATTTTTATTAATATTCTCATATTAGTTCCTTTTACAAAATCATTGTTATTTTAAATATCTACTGCTTTGGTTCTTGAAGATCTCTGACAAACGCCACCATCAATAACCTACCCAGACATCCAGTACTGAATTCTTTCAACTCTTGGATACATTAGTTTACTTGTATCAGTTTACAACAATCCCTCCGATAAAGTGTTATTCCTGTATCATTCTACCGAGCACACACTTCAGAGCTAAGCACCACCAGTTCTTGAGTCATCATGTATGGCAGCACATATCCTTCTCGATTAGGCACTGATATGTGGAGCTAAAGGAAGCCTCTGGGGATCCATAGAAGTGAGCGGGTAGACTGTCCCACTAGACCCAAAAGCTGGCCCACTCCCTAACAGCTGATTCTCACTGTTGTGGAAATAAATGTGATGTCTGGGCTCTTTGGACAGGAATGAATAGGTTTTAAGACTCTCATCTGGTCAGGAGATAACTGCCCTTCAGCCCTGATGGATCAGATGGGCCAAACTAGTACAGACAGAGGAGTCATTGGACAGGTCCAAAAGAGGCAGGGAACTGGGGTGAGGGACAAAAAGTGGGGGGGGGCAGCATGGAATAATAATGAGTCACACCTGAGAAGACTTGAAGACTGAAATAAGCAGATGTGTTAACAAAAAAATAAAATAATAATTTAGGAAGAAAGGTATGCCTTAAATATTAATTAAATGTACTAAATAGTTCCTTATCCACCCTCCTGCCAGAAGAATGTTGTTTTATTGTTTATTTACCTCACTTGCCTGCCTCAACATACTGCCATCTAGTTATTTTCATATGCACTCTTGTACAGTTCTGCAGGTTGTGTTTTGCCAAGCAGTTATCCATCATTCCCTCCATGTGTTACACTGTGCAGTTAGTGATAGTAGGCTCATGACCTAAAACAAATTCAAAATGCCTTACTGCAAAGAAGTATGGACTTGATATGAAATTGTGAAGTCTGAGAAATGCGGAAAACCTGAAAGTAAGAGCTCTAAAATGATAGCATGTGATGAATAAACAGAATTAAAACTGAGCTTTATGGAAAATGGATTAAATGGGTCTTTGTGGAGGGAAAGCAAGTCCCTTACATTCCTCTTCCTTTACTAATTAAATAGTCTAAATCCATAGGTACTTTTGCAAAAATGGAATACTTTTGTTGCAAAAAATAAGCTTTCTCTTTTCTGCACTGTTGTGTGATAATGTAGTAGCTGCCCGATATTTTACTGAGTGTAAATCAGATGAGGCCCATCCAGTCAAGGTCTGCTTGCCAGTACTGAAATCCCTAATCACTGTTTTCCATAGCAGATCACATCCATTGTGGTCTCTAAGTGTGCGCTGGCAATGATTTCTTTGTTATTTGAGCAACCATAGAGTTGGAATATGTAAGTCTAGAGATACAAAGAGTTTGCTTCCAACATGGGGGGTACAATGGTTTGGGGTTTTGCCCCCCCCCCCAACATTTACATTTTCATCAGGTTGAGTCTAAACAGGTGAGTCAGTTCATTACCAAGGTATAGGTGGGACTAAAAGAGCGAGACAGTGTTGGGGTCACAGCACCCTCTATGGAATTACACTGGAATCTCTCCTCATAAATTGCTGTCAGCTGTTTTCTTCTTTTGGTCTGATACAGTATTAGTAGAGATAGTTTGTTGGAGTTCAGAATATACACTGCACACACACACACACACACACACACACACACACACACACACACACACACACACACACACACAGACACACACACACACACACTCACATAACCCACAGTTGGACTCACACACACATGCTAACAAACGTGTACATATACATATGTAGTATCTTCATATAGAAATGCACAGAAAACATTTAATGTTGTGAGAAGATATGTAGTGCTTATCTCTACTTAAGTATGTAGTTTAATTACCATAAAAATTACTGTGGCATGCTGTACAGAAAGTTTTGAAATTTAGCTAAAAATCTACAAAATCTGACTGGGTTGCAACTGAGTAGGAAAAGGCTTCTATTTTAGTGTGCAATGCCTTACATATATTTTCAGTGCAGGCTATATTACAGTTTGAATTGCAGCATCAAAAAACTCCAGTGTATGTGAAAATGATAGGCCATACATCTCAACTGTCCAGATTTTTCCCTCATATTTTCGGTCTGTTCCTCATAAAATTTGTGGTTTTCTGGTAAATCACTGAGTATTGAAAAAGTGATGACAGATATTTCATTTTCAGACTTTATATCCGTCAGAAAATACATGCTAACACAAAATCTTTTATTCAAACAAGTTTCTAAGTTTATAAGAGCAATATTTAAAATCTGTCTCTATTTTTGGGCCTTTGTGCACCAAGAGGTTGAGAAGTATGATAACAGCAGATAGGGTTGATACTGTGAGTACATTAAACAATGTAATGATAGTGTAAATGCTGGATGATGCATTTCTTTCATGGTTTTGAGTTTTTGCAATATGTTTTGACTGGGATCTGAGATGATACAGAGAGGTTTTGATGCTGGAAATTAGCTGTTTCATTTTTCAGTCATACATTCTCTAGACAGAAGCTAATGCAATCAGGCAGTATCATGCCAAGTATAAAAAGCATAAATCGGAAGGGACCTGACACTATTGTACTAATCTTAAAACAACTTCTGCTTGAATACTGTACCCAGTTCTATAAACCATATCTCTGTGACGGCAAAGATAGCGTGAAGCCAAGTCAAACAAGGAATGTATATGATGGACATTTCACTTGTCAACATACTCTCCTGATCTCTGAAAAATGGTGAAAGAGTACAAGAATGTATGTGGCAGACATAAAGTAATTTTTATGGTGAGTGGAACAAAAGAAACATACAAGCTGTTAAGGTGAGACCTACAGCATATCCAGTATGTAGGAAAAATTATCAGACTACGTGGGCCACACTTTCCCTGTCTTTAAAATTTGTGCTCAGTAAGGCATGTCACAATACTTCTTGTCACAGTCTCCTTTTCTTTGGCTCAAATCTATAGTCTAACCCACATTAAATGCAATGTTTAATTCATTGCTGCCCACCCTAATTTTCTCATTTGTCCCTGTGATATAGGGAAATATTGCCAGCCCAGCTATCTGGAATTTTATAAATAATTCTATGTCATTTGTGAATATTGATATGATTTCTATAGAACTGTATGTTATGTACTGAGCTAAGATGTATCCACAATGCACCCTGCTGGAACATAGATTAACCTGTAAAATGTAAGAATAGTTGAGGTTATAAACAAAATATTTTATCTCTCAGTTTCAGTTCAGTAGCAGACACAATATCTAGAGCTAGATAACAGTGTGTGTATTCTCTTGAAAGAGAGACAATTACTAGGTTTCAAATGTAAAAGCATTTTATTGTTTTATGACTTCCAACATTAGCAAACTTCTGAGAGATATGTATTTTTACCACAGAGATGTCAAATTCTGTTATAACCTGGGAACTGAAGTCAGGTGACAAAAAGTGATGTCATCCAAACTAACCCAGCAGTAAAATGTGATATTAATTTAAGAACTCTCTCAGAGAGACTGTGCATTTTGTATTTTGTCTTGGACCTAGCAGGAACATCACCTCATCATCATTAACTGCACTTGCCTTGCTCTGTAAGTAAGTTCTTAGAGCACAGTAACTCTTTTTAGACTCAGACAGGAATATAGTAAAGATTCATTTAGATGTTTTCTTTATTTATTTGAGACAGTCCTGCAGTTTGTTTTAAATATTTCCTTTGATTTTGAACTCTGAAGTAACTGTGTTTGTTTACTAAGTTTTGTCTTGTTCTTTCATTATTTATTATTAAATATATTTAAACATACCTTTGTGACTGATATTTGTGAGACATATTTAAGCTCTTAGCGTACTTGTGTATGTATTTGGTGACACTGTACAGGCTACTCTTAAATAGCCTTGCAAGTCTTGGTCAGACTACCATTTGAATTAATAGCAACATTACAAAGTAGGATTGGACACCCTTTGTAAGGGCCTTATATTAGCTAATAAGTAGGGGTTGGTGGCAGTGGAAGCTACCTTATAGTCTGGGCAGAAGAAGGCATAGCTAGTAAACCTGTGCCAGCCTTCCCCAGGTGCATGTGTGTTTGTATATACATCAAATCTCAAAGTCTGTGTCAGCTACTTGGGCAGTGATACGAAGCACTGGTTGGACAGAGAGGGTGCTGGAGGTCTTGGCTTGGCCCCTCAGCTGAGATCTTAACCCTATAGCTGTGCCAGAGGGAAGTCTTATTGGGTATCTGGAGAAAGAGGGAGTAACCAGCCCCAGACTGACCGTGATCTCTGTGTGCTTTTAAGGGAAACTGTACTTTACTGTGTGTGTACTTGTCATCCTCCCAAGTGGACATCCCCCAGTGGTGCTAGGGGTGAAGACTGAGGCTCGTTGATTACTAGGCCAGTGCAGGGGAGTCACAGTCCCCTTTCTCAAACTGGCCATTCTTTTCCTCCTTGGATGCAAATGCTACTTACCCTTTTAGGTCTCTGCTTAGTTACAAAATTGTAACAATGAAGACATTAAAACAGAATAGTAATCATTAAAGATGTAAACAGTATAAGTCTGCAACAGTGAAGCACAAAGAGGTGACAAAAAAAAAAACATTTTCTATGCAGGATTCTATCTTAAATTACAGGTTATTATCTCCAGGTTATTATAGCCTCCAGAATATAAACATCTACTGTCCAAACAACTTCATTCTCTGCTGAACATACTTTTCTTTTCTAGAGGGATGAAGTATAGACTTTGTACCCTTCCAAACTGTAAACATTATTGTCTTTATGAGTAATTGCAACTCACAGCAACCCTCCTGAGTTAAACCCAGATCAACTAACTGATTGAAATGTATGACTTGCAAAAGTGGTTTTCCGGAAGCTGTCCTACTTATGGCTACTGCTAAGTTAACAAGTGAACATTTTGATGTGTCAAGAGTGGAGAACTAGCAGATGTCTAAAAATGGACAATATGACATAGCCTGTCACTTGCAGAGAATGTTTGTTTCACAGTCTTTCATGGCTGAGGTCAACACCAGTCATGTCCATGTACCTTATTTATTTAGATTACAAGTAGTCTAGCTGAAAGCACTGTACTGTTCAACAGAATAAATGCTGTCAAAATAATCAGGGAAATATGGTATTACATATAATGGTAACATACACAGACACTAAATAAATCTTCTCCCTGCTATACTCATTTATAGTAACGAATTACTATATTTATTTATTTTTACATTTGTTAACTGGGTAAGTCCAACTGGGCCCATTGAGCCATTTTTCAGTGAAGACTCCAGGAGAAAAGCTCCAGGAAAGTAATTAAAAAATTAAGAAAAACCTAACAATTCAAGTTGTATGATACTTAACAGTACAAAAACACAGAAAAATATACGACATGAATATATACAAGGCAAAAGTACAGTATTTTGGGAATGCAGTATCAATATTTTTGACAAATTTGGTTAGCATTAAGTTATTCACAAGGAATGTAGCAATGCCTAAAATAAAAAAAAAATCAGAGTAACAATATGGCATAGTACAACAAAGAAGCATTTAACAGCATAGGTACTAACTGTAGAGAGAGTAATATATGTAGACAGCTTAGGTAGATACCAGGCAGATATGTCAATTGAGAGAAGAAGAAAAATTCATTAGGTAATTTAATGACAAGTACATATCCATGCATGTTGGAAATTAATTTTTAGTTGATTTTTGAATTTTCCAGTTTTGGTAGTGGAGCGAAGGAACAATGGAAGATTGTTCCATGAACATGCAATTAAATGACTGTAAAATATTTTTCCAATATTTTTGTTTGGTTTGGTCACCTGCAGAAGGTTTTGTTGTGTGCTTCCAAGGTCACAATTATGTGTGTAGGGTATAATTATGGATGTAAGGGCAGGGCGTGAGTTGGGGCTATTTAGGATGTTGTGGGCAATTTGTAGTTTTTGGAGTCAGTGGTGATAATTGTATTATCTAAGGATGAAGTGGTGAAGTTGTCTTTAGCTGGACTGAGGCTTTTTGAAAGGAAAAGGAGAAGCTTGGTCTTTTTGGGGTTGAGAAACTGGCTGTTTTCAGTTAGCCATTGTTCTACTAGGTGCAGTAATAATTGTGGAATCATATGCATACTGTATTTAGGTAGAGTGAGGGCAGGAGACATGGAGGTTATTTGTAAATATATTAAAAAGTAGGGGGCCCAGGACAGAACCCTGGTGAACCCCGGTCTTAACAAATGGAAAGGGGAAAAGGATGTTTGCCATCTGATGGACTGATATCTGTTTGAGAGGTAGCTGTTAAACCAGGAGGTAGTGGAGGTAGAGAGTTGTAGGTTGGAAAGTTTGTTTAGGAGGATGGGATGGGAAACTGTATATCCCAATATAGCACACCACTATTACACCAAAATATGGTTCCTCATTACTATAACCAGGTATAATTAGTATATCATTACTACTGCTTATTCCAAATACAGTACCTTACTACTGCACCAAAAGTATCTTACTACTCTACTCAAATATAGCTCATTCTTACATATAAATAAAGTATCTTGTCACACACAAATGAAGTATCTTGTCACACGCAAAGTATCTTGATACTATACCCAAACAGTGGCCAGAATTCATAGAGACTTATTCCACTTCTGTACAAGGTTGTGCAGCTTAGTAGAACTGTGCAGCATTGCAGGAAGTCATTAAATATCCAAACTGAGACAAGAAGTGCTCATGTGAAGTTAGTTATAATTCAGTGTGACCATAAATGAGCAGTATTTAAACACACATTCTGGTCCCAAAGGCTTAAAACTTAACTTTTATTAAAAAAAAGAAAAAAAAACAGTAAACTGGCACCTCAACTGGCACACCTTCTACTGGTTCTAATACTCATTAGCAACAAACTCATTTTAAATGCTTGCATGGAAAAATGCCTCCAGTCACTAAGAATTTTCTTTAACTGAATAAAATTAACTTTGTTGACAATAAATACAGCATAGCTAATTCAAGTCTCATATGAAAAGTATCAAATTTAGATATAATTCAAGCCACTTTCTGTAATATAATTTTAGAAATATTAATAAATAAATATTTTTTCATCTAGGGTGCATTTTTAGTGCCATGGAAAACAGTTTATGGAAGAAAAAAAAGGACAAATAAGTTGTGAAGTTAATGATCAAGGAAAAATGCATATAAAAGGTGGAAGGGACAGGAAGCAGAAGTGGAGGAGGTACAGTGGGTCCCTATTAGAAGGTCAAATATTCATAACATCGACATTCATAACAGCAAACCCAGAAGATTGAAAAGGCACAATATCAAAGTGCCGTAACACTAATATTGAAAATATTGAACTGTGCAGGTTAGTGATTTTGCAAGATCATGGCACAGCTGGGCTTGGGGTTTGCCCATTCCCAGCTGCAATGTGATCTTGGAGTTGATATATATAAGTAGCAGGGGCTTTGGGGTGCAGCCCTCCACATGGGTGGGGCAGTTGAGCTTGCCCCCTGCAAAAGCTTTTATAGTCAATGTTTTCAGTTTTGGTGTTGTGGCACTATAATGTTGAACCTTTTTCATCTCCTGGGTTCGCTGTTATGAACATTCAACATTCTAACATGGTCCCGGCATAATACAAGGCTGCAAGTAGAAGGGCAACCAAGGAGGTGAACCCAGCAAAGGTATAAGCTGAAAAGGACTAGGCAGAAGGAGTCATGACAGGAAAGAAAGCCTCTTCACATACACAGCAGACAGAAGAAATGGATGGAAAGATCTGACCAGGCTCACTACAAAATGGGAGAGGGAGAAGGAGAGAGCTAGAGAGAGACAGAGAGAGAGAAAAAAAAACAATCACAGAAGACTGGCAAAAAGCAAAGGTAATCAATGTAAGCAAATTGACAGGGTGATTCTATGAGAACTGGTAGAGCTGAGAGAGCAGTGAATGGACAAGTGGACACAAAGGAAGGAGGAAGACAGGAGACTGGCTTCCATGAGAAAGAATAAAACTTAAGAAAGAAATGTAAGGCATCCCAGGGTCCCCAGAAATGTGGTCAATGTGTTGGCACTCCCCTCCAAAGGAGACCTTTGATAGATCACTGGCTACTGCAGATGAGTCTGAAGACTGGAAAGCAGCAAGAGTGATACCCATGTCCAACAGGGGAGCAGGAAAAAACAAGGGAACTACAAGCTGTTGGACTAATTGCAAGGTCAGAAAAGTCATGCAGAAAATCTTGAGGGGTTTCTTACTTTCCTAAAGAACAATATCCAGGATAACAACCAGCAATGATTGGAGGTCAGCATAAGCTGTCAGTTAAACCTGATCCAGTTTTATGACTGGGTTACTGGTGAAATTAACAGGGAAGTACCAGTAGTTGTTATATATTCGGACTTTAACAAGGCCTTTAACTCAGTCCCACGTAGGGAACTGATAGAAAAACTTGGGGGGGGGGGGCTTGGATTGGACCAATACTGAGGAACTGGACTGTAGGGCATAGATATCTGCACCAAAATGGACAATGTCAACAATAAGGAAATTAGTGGAGTTTTGCAATGGTCAATCCTGAATTCTCTACTCTTCAAGTATGTTCAGTTCAAACAGATTTGAAGGAACAGAGTAGAGGATCAATCGCAAGCTCTATGTCTTCAATGAGAACACATAGGTGGGTGCAGTATTGGATGATGGAGAATGAGCAAGAGTCTTTGGAAGGACTGAAAGATTGACCAAGTGGGTGGAAAGGTGACAGCTAAAGTTTAATACCGACAAATGCAAAGTACTTTAGCTGGAGCATAGCAATCCTGGAATAAAGTTATCAGTTCTAGGGAGGGAGGGAGTGGAATAGATAGTATCAGAGCAGAAAAAGGATCTGGAGTGTTGATCACATCTAGACTGGACCATAAGGATTAGATTCAAAATACAGTCACAGCACCAAACAGAATTCTGGGGATGGATCTTCAAAGGATAAAAAAATGGTAGAAAAAAGTAATGTACCTACTCTACTAGGCTCTGGTCATGCCATACCATAAACAATATCTGCAGTTCTAGAGACCTTACAAGGACCAGAACATCAAGCTTCCAGAAGGTGTTCAGAGGAAAGTCACTGACAAGGTAAATGGGATTGGGGGTGGGGGTGTGAAAGCACGTAGCCAGACAGGAGCTGGAACTCTTCTTCTTAAAAAACAATATTGATTTGATACTTGGCAATTGAAAGATTCCAGGAAATGCCACAAATAATTTAGAGTAAATGTTTAGTGTCTCACATTTTAGCAGCCTAAATTTTTCACAGGCCCACTGAATGAACTCCCCCCACACCAAAAAAAGTTTATTACAAGTAGCTTCAGAAAAATTAATATTAATTATTAATTTAAATACCTCCCCTTTGTGAAAAGGTTGCTTACCCCTGCCCTAAAACTTGAAGGCATCTGGCTTACCCCCTGCCCCAATACATGAGTGCACCTAGATTATTTATGCATTTATATGGGGGTATGAGTCCCAAGGTGAAATAGGACATTGTCACCTATTTTTCTGCACATTAAAAACATAACATGTCTGCCTACTATATATAGAATAGTAATCTACCCTTTTCTACACATTTTCTTCATGTCACTACTCATAGAATGGATACCCTAGTATCAAGTTCATAGGTTCATAGGTTCGTACTAGGCTATCTGCCCTAGGGCATTTATAAGCCTAGCCAGAGTGTATGTGGCTTACACCACCCCTTAGGATGAGAATACTACGCCCTTTTAGGGTTTAGTTTACTATGCCTCTGTCTAGCAGTGACACAGAGATGACCCCCGGGGTAAACCTACGATCTCCCATCCACTCGTCGAGATTTCTCTTGAATAGAGTCAGTGAGGGGCTCTGCCTAACATGGACTGGGATTCTGTTCCAGAGTGTAGGGAGCCTCTGGGTTATGAATCTGTCCCTCCAGCATGTTCTATTTATTTCTGTGTTGAGGTTTAAGTCACTTGTTCTCGTGGCTCTAATGGATTTGGATTTTCTGAGGTGGAGCATGTCCATTAATTCAGGATTGGACATGGCCTTGTACGTCAGGCACAGATCACCTCTGAGTAGGCGGTATGCGACTGAATACAGCTGGAGTTTTTTCAGTCGGGCAGCATATGACATATGTTTAAGACCCTTTATCCTCTTGGTAAGGAACTTTTGGGGTCTTTCCAACTGCTGCAGGTGTTGGGTGAGATACATCCCAAATGGGGCATTGTACTCAATCATTGGCCTGATAAGAGAAGAGTACAGGGCACAATGACCTCTCTTGATCTAGATGTGAAACCCTTCATGATAAGGTGGGCAATATAGAAGGTCTTCCTAACCACTTTGGCAATGTGAGTGTCAAATGAGAGGTTACTGTCAAGCTGGGTCCCTAGGTCCCTGATTACCTCTTCCATACTTAATGGATTACCGCCTATGTGGTAATTTGTCGGTACCTTGTTTTTCCCAAAGGGTATGACTATACATTTTTTGGCGTTCAGCTTAAGGCCATGGCTCTGGCACCAATTATCCATTTCTATGAGGCCTCTCTGAAGGATGTTTGTGTCCGCTGGAGTATCAATTATGGCACCCAGTTTGCAGTCATCTGCGAACTTTGTCAGCCACAATCCTCCTATGTTTGCCTGTACCTCGGAAAAATAAATGCCGAACAAGAGGGGTCCCAGGACTGAGCCCTGTGGGACACCGCTTGTGACTGGCTTAGAGTCTGACATAGCTCCAGCAACTCTGACCCTGTGGGTTCTGTCCTTGAGCCAGTTTGCAACCCATCTTGTGACATATGGGTTTACATTTAAGCTGGTGAGTTTGTCTATGATGCCTGAGTGGGGTATTGTGTCAAAGGCTTTTGCAAGGTCAAGGTAGGCTGTGTGAACTGCCTTACCCTCATCAATGGCCTTAGTGACTGTTTCAAAAAGTCGACCAAGTTCAAAAGGCAGGATCTGCCCTTGACAAAGCCAAATTGGGTAGGATCCAATGTCTGTAGGTCCCCAATGTCTTTGTTTATGAGTTCCATAATGATCCTCTCCATAGCTTTGCAGACCAGGCTCATCAAGCTTATGGGGCGGTAATTTCCAGGGTCCGTAGAAGCACCGCCTTTGTGAAGTGGGACCACTGTTGCCGTACACCACTCTTTGGGTACGTATCCTGTAGTAAGGCTAAGATTAAACAGCAGCCTTATGTGTGGGTTTAGTTCCTCTTGGAGTTCATGTAGCACACAGCCCGGGACACCATCCGGTCCCACTGATGCTGTGTTTTTAGCTTTAGAGAGGGTGGCTCTCACCTGGGCATCTGAGATGTTAGGGAGGCTACACTCTGCTGGGATAGTTATTTCTCCTTTTGGTGGGGGGGAGGAGAAATTTGCACTGAACCTGTCTGCCAGAATGTTGGCAATGTCAGTGGGTTCAGTGTATTTTGAGTCATTTTGGACTAACTCTGAGCATATCTGGGAGTTTCCACCCAGGTTTCTAACATAGCTAAAGAAGGCCTTGTGATTGTCTTTTGTGTCTTTTGTGATTTTTCTCTCAAAGTTGGCCTTGGATGATTTTATGAGTGATCGTAGTTTTTTGCTAGTACTGATCAGAGATGCCTTCCCTTTTAGGGATTTTGCTCTGTCATGTAGTAGCTTCCTCCTCCTGTTGTAAAGTTTGTTTATGGCTGGGGTCCACCAGACCGGGCGCCTGCCTTTGGGGGAATGGGTCTTGGTTTTATTTGGGATTGCATGATCCATGCATTCTTGAAGGTGCCCGTAGAAGGCATTTGTAAAGGATTCAGCAGTGGTTGTGGTTTCCACTGGCCCCAGGGGCCTTGAACGATACCACTTCAGTCTTAAGAAGTGTGAAGTTTGCTTTTGAGAAGTTCTTCACTGTGGTCTTTTGTGCAGGGGGTGGGGGCGGGATGTGGATTTCCAGTGAGATTAAATTATGGTCTGATCTTACCAAGGAGGAATGTACTTCCGGTGTGGAGCATTTTGTCCCCATGTTTGTGATGATCAGGTCTAGTATATTGTCTCCTCTTGTGGGAATGGTGACTAGTTGTTCCATTGCATTTGAGTTTATGAATTCTAGGAACCTTTGGGCTAGGGTGTTGGGGCTTGAGTAATGTTCCCAGTCTATGTTTGGGTAGTTGAAGCCTCCCAAAATGATGGTATTTGGAGAGACATTCATACTCTCCAGTGTCTTCAGGAAGGCTGTGTGGGGTTCCTGAGTTTGAGAGGGTGGTCTGTAGCATGCTACAAACTGTAAGGCAGTTTTGCCTATGGTTAGTTTCACCTGGATAGTCTCCGATGCTTCGTGCATTGCCACTAATGTGGAGGTGTGGGTATCTTTGATGAAAATGGATACTCCCCCTCCTTTTGTGGTTCAGTCCAAGTTTTGGGGCCAGAAAGCATGATATGAGGTAAAACCCGATAGTGCTGGGGTGCTCTCAGGAGCCTTGAACCAGGTTTCAGTCACTGCACAGACATCGATGTTCTCCATACTGAGGAGGGCTTCGAGGGCATGCATCTTGAGGTTTAGACTTCTGGCATTGAGCAGCATTACCCTTAGTTTTTTCCACTTGTGTTTTCTAGGGAGGTAGGTTTGTCATTTGAGCCTTGCCTAAAAAGGCACTATGGGGGTGGCAAGAGCCTTGGCCAATATCCGGAAGCCCAGGGGTGACAGGTGCAAGCCATCCCTTGCGAAGCAGCGTGGCTTGTCAAGCATGTCATCCCAAGCAGACAGACATTGGATCCCCTTAGAATGACACCAGTAATTAAGCCAATTGTTAAAACTGATCATTTTGTCTTTGTACTGTGGCATCATTCTTGGTGAGGGTAAGATGCTGCTCAGGGTCAGGGTCATACCGGCCTGGGCTACATAATCAGAGAGCTCCTCTATGTCTCTTTTCATGTAGTCCAGGGAGGTACGTCTCAGGTCGTTCACACCGGCATGTACAATGACTGAGTCATATTTGTACTTGCTGTGGAGTGACCTGAGTGCTTGTGTTATGTGGCGGATTCTAGCTCCCGACAGGCAGCTTACTGTGACCCTCTCCTTGTTCAGTCTGGTGAGTGGGACGTCAGTGTGCCTGACTATGGAGTCACCTATTACAAGTGTATCTGGCATGTTGTTTGGCCTTAAGGGCTGTGACTGTTTAGCACACTGACTTTGTGAACTATGTGTTGCATGTGCTATGTCTTGAGGTGGTGGTTGCTTGGGTGTCTGCTTTGGAGGCCTCTGTTGTTTTGGTAGATTTTTAATCAGCACCTCCGAGTATGTTTTTGTGTGTTTATGTGTTTGGTTTGCAGTTGTGATAGTTCTATGTGAGACTGGGTTTGTGGTGTGCGTGGTTACCTTCTCCTCCTGACTGGTCTTGCCAGTACTGAATTGAGAGAGCTCAACCTCCAGTTTGGCTATATAGTTGCATCTCTCGCATATATTTGTATTTGTTGGGAGGAGGAGAGGGTTGTCTGTGTACATGAGGCAATTGTAACATTGCCTCAAGATTCCCAGATTCACCAGCTGAACAGGAGAGGACGCCAGCAACTCACCCTTCGACATGCTAGAAATAGTGAAAAAGATTGCTGTGTAACTGAGTCAGAAAGGACCTATAGGGAAATGGGTACTCAACAGAATTTAGGTGAATGAAGTACTTTAGTTTGTTTAAGAGTGCTTACCTGTATAAAAATGCTTAAGGAGCAAGTGCTGAGCTTTTCAGATAGAGTATAGGCTGTTTAGATTGCAAGTAGAACAGTTCTAAGGAAAAAATTGAAGAGCAGACTTGGCGGAGCCAGAAAAAGTTTAACCTTGTTTAACCAAGTTTAACCTTGTTTAACTGGCGCTGCGCTATGCGCACGACCGGGCAAAGCCGTGCAAACGCGGATTTTAAGCAGTGAACTACAAAAGAGCTAGGAATGGTCCCAAACAACCAATTACTAACAGCTTCTTGTGCTGAGGTCACTTCCCCCAAGGATAGGTAGGCTGCTCAAGGCTCCCCACTCCCACTGGTGAGCAAAGAAATTTCCTTCTATCCAAGTAAGGTAATGGACAACACAGGAACTACACCACTGCCCAGAATACAGCAATGCCTGTATACTGGTCTAAACTAGTCGAGAAAGGCGGGAAAACAAGGATTATTTTTTTTTTTTTGTTTGTTTGTTTTTGTAGAAATACACAGAAAATGCAGAGACAGTGATAAATTAGTTACACAGGCTAGCACACTTTAGTGGGCAGCCTCCACAGTTCAATTAAACAAACAAACAAGCAAACTTTCGACTAAATGTAACTTTAAGTGCAGATTTTAAAATAAATGCAGTAATCAGTAAAAAAACAGTTCAGGCTAGTTCAAAGTAAGCAGCAGAAGCTATTTTCAGTGAAAAAAAAGCAAAGATACTTAAATCCAGAAGGTAGTCGCTTTTTCGAGTTCCTTGCTGCTAGGACCACTCTGTAAACCCACGTGGAGCTTGGCTGAGCAGTATAGCCAGAAAAAAAACGCCCAGATGCGGATTTTAAGCAGTGAATTACAAAAGAGCTAGGAATGGTCCCAAACAACCAATTACTAACAGCTTCTTGTGCTGAGGTCACTTCCCCCAAGGATAGGTAGGCTGCTCAAGGCTCCCCACTTCCTTCAGCCTAAGAATAATATTGCTGCAGAAAAAGTACCTTAACACAATATGTCTGCTTGCCCATCATACTTTTATCTCTTCCTAGTTTAAGGAATCTATTTTAAGACTATAACTTAAAGGCTTTATGAAAACTGGTGTTGTGCAGACTGACATGATGAAGTCATGGAATATAATTATCTTATGGAATTTAAAGTGTTTTGTTCTACGGTTTGCTTTAATAATTTTGGAAAAGCCATCTGCACTTTCAGTTAGCATTTGTCAATATTCCCTGCCACAGCCAACTCTCACATAATGGGATTACTTCAGTAGTCTAACAGTGGCTAGAATCTTTCCAACTGCGGTCAGCTTCAGTTACAAAACAGTGATCATACTGATTCTGTGGTACCTATCTTTCCAACTGCAGTTGGCTTCAGTTACAAAACAGTGACCATACTGATTATGTGGTACCTGTCCGTATTCCTTATATGCATAGGCAAAAGGTTACACGAACAGTATGGGTGGTTAGTGACTTTGTAAAGTGGTTTAGAGACCTATCAGGATATTGATGAGAGTTCCAGCATATACAGGGATGGCCGCATTCACTATAGTACCTAACAATATTCTCTGCATGCGTATGTGGCTTTCAGTGCCAGAGGTGGATAATGATTTTGTAAATGTTTTTTAGACACCAGCAACATAGCCATGAAAGCACCTGTACATACAGGAATGGCTGAACTGTTTCTATAGTAACTGTTAATAATCTCTGTATCAGTCAGGTAGAAGTTACATGTCAGAAGGTTAGTTTGTTTTTGATACACTAGCAAGGAGATCTGGGGCATCTATACCAAAGATTAGTGAAACGGAACTGGGGGAGGTACAATAATGAAGACAAAAAACATGGTGTTACTTGATGGAGCTTTGTCAGAATGTTTGTAAGGCTGGAGAAGGATGCATTATTTTGGAACTCTGTCAGAATGTTTACAGGGTCAGGGACAGGAGCCCTGATTATACCCTTTCAAAAAATTTTAGGATCCAGGAAGATGTTTCTGTAATGGGTCTTGTGACAAAGTTAATATGGTCAATGATATGGGTCCTGTCAAAAGGGTGGCACAGACAGGGTAAGGAGATCCTGTCACTGTCCTGCTTGTCTGGCAGCACACAGGATTAAGGCTATGAGTTGTTAAAGCACTGCTTCATGTGGTCCAGGGTTTGATTACCTCAGCCTCCACTTCAGAAGGTGCTCGGAGGTTGAGTCTGAAAATGCTCCATTTTGATCAGTGCTCTGCTCTGGTTAAAATAAATACTGTCACAAGGCTGACATAGACAGAGTGATCCTGTGATGGTCCTCTATCATACAGTTGTTAGGGAAAGGGACTCCTGTGTTGGGTCTCTGTCAGACGAATGAGAGGTATTATGAAAAAGAGTCTATGTGATGGGCACTATAATAAGGCTGACATGAACATGGAAAAGGATCGTCCTTGGATGAGCTATGCTAGAAAGTTTGCAGGTTAGCAGGTACAAGGAAAGGATGTTACTATGATGGGCCCTTTGACATGGTTGGAAGAGGAAAGGGCAATCCTGTGATCGGCCTCTATCAAAAAGTTAGGAGGATCAGGGAATATCTTAATAAAATCCAGTAATTGGGTAATGTGCTCACCAAATAAAGGCAGCTGGTTAAAGGCCTAAGCAGTGAGCTTCAAGAGCAATATGTTGTGGTTAATGACATAGTCTGGCTTTTGACAAGCTAGTGCATATACAGCCATGAAAGGCTACTTCAGTGCACCATATCATTCTCACCTACATGGTGGCCACAGCAAGGAGACACTGAATTAGTAGGGTGCAGTCCTGCTGCCAGCTGGGGAACTTCATGCTCAGGCAACCAGCATGTCAAAACTGGGGTGGCCACTGCTTGTACTTAGGCTGCCTGACCTGCAAACAGCAACATCATTGTCTCATTGGTCAGCTGGCCAACTCCAACACTGAATGATCACATAGCAACTTATTGGTCACTTGTCTGTCTGCATAGTTAAATCCAATGAAAATATGCAATGAGGGGTGCACACAGAATATCATGCTCAGACAGATTGAATTTACAATACTGCATTTCCTTCAAGAAGAGCAGCAAAAAGGGTAGGGTATAAAAAAAAAACAAGAGTCCATTCAAGCAACCTGGATTTCAGTGCCCTGATCTCTTCTCCATCTACTCACAGTGACAGACAAATGTGTCCACCAGTGGTAAAGGGGTGGTTTATGGACACAGTCTTGAAAGACAAAGCAGTCAGTCATTATGAGTGGCTTAAGAGATTGAGGAGGGGTATTGGGGTGAAGCTGCCACCGAAGGAAGCAACAAAAAATAATAATCATGATATCTTGGCATTGTTACTTTTTCTGCTGTATGTTATTACTTCTATTTACCAACAGTCACTGAAGCATTGGCAGGTTATGCTTCTAAACAGGTGGGTGTACAGTAAATTGTTAACATCCTAAAGAGAACTGCTGTTTCTTATATCTTGTACTTCAGTATTCCAGACTGAAGAAGCAATTTTTGAGAAGGCTCTTTCAGCAGCTATATGGCCAAAGGAGGTATGAGCAACTTCAGTATTGTGTTGTCTTTTAATCTTTGTGAGCAATGTGCCTGCTTATGCTTCTGTATGACTGATCATGAGGGGAATTAGCTTGGGTCTACCCTGAAATGAACAACAAAGTCAGAAGGCACTGCCTGGTCATCAAAATAATAAATAAAATTTCTAAAGTAGAACAGCATGCAAGAACCATCTGTACTCAGTTCTTCACATGAACATTTAGCTATACTGTAAAGAATTATCTTCACTTGTGTACAATCTTTATAACCCAAAATCTTCTCATACATCAATATAAATTGTTAACTGACTATGACCAAAAAGTACTCCATTAAAAAGCAAACATGCTGCACTTCTGGAAGCAGGTATGAAGTTACGTCTAATTGTGAAGTGTCAGCTATACATGCTTCCACAGAAGGATGCATGATTGTATTGGGAAAGATACTCCTTCAGTGCAACTCAGCTCTATACCCTTCCACAAAAGGGCATGTGACTATGCTGGGAAAGATACTCCTTTAGTGTACCTCAGCTCTATACACTTCCACAAAACGGCATGCGACTATACTGAGAAAGATACTCCTTCAGTGTGACTCAGCAATATACCCTTCCATAAAAGGGTGTGTGACTACACTGGGAAAGATACACCCTCAGTTTAACACAGCTCTGCATTCTTTCCTTACACAGCCACAAAAGGACATGTGCCTGCACTAGGAAAGATATTCTCTTCAGCAAGGTCATCTTTAGGCAAACTGGCAAAAAAGGCAAAAAGACTGCATGGCACTACCACCCCCCAGCATACCACCGATCCTGGCCCATTCACACAATCCAGACTACCTTTTTCCTCTTTTTTTTTTTTTTTTTTTGATCAGTTTGGCTTTTTCTTCATTTTTTCCCCTGCAGTTATTCTTTTATTCAACATGTATCTCAGCAAGACTGCACTCTGCTAACTGTAGACAAAGCATTAATCTGAAGGTTCTAGATATTCTGAGGTAGATTTTAGAGTTTTTTAAAAACAATATTATTCTTTCACCGGTTGTCTAAACAAAAACCATAATTAAAGAAAAAAATTTAGTCTTAATCATCAACTTTGCATTCTACTGTCTCCTTTCAACACATCCTAACTGATAAATGCTGAGGTACATTTTAGACTTTTTATTCAACCTTTTGATCTCATGATGACCTAAACAAAAATGATATACACAGAAAAGAAATTCAATCCTACTTTGTTATTGGATGGTGCAGTGATGCAGCGGTAGCACTGTCACCTCCCAACAAGAGGTTTTCCAGTTTGATTCTTGGCTGGGGTACCTTCTGTGCAGAGTCTGTATGTCCTCCCTGCATTCATGTGCATTTCCCCTGGGTGCTCCAGTTTTCTCCCATGTTACAAAGACATGCATCTGAAACATTTCTTCCAGGGCCTCTGCTGAAAATTGGCTTCATTCTAAGTTGGACTTTCCTGGTAAACAAATGTTAAAAAATAAATAAATAAATTTCAAGGAAGAAATAAACAGCATCCAGTTTTAATGTCCAGACCTGACAAAACAAAACTTCACAATAAACTGAGAAGACAATAGGTAGTCATTTTTGTGTACCCTTTTTGATGTTAAATTGGGTAAAATTAAGAAATAAATGCCAATAGTCATATTTCAATAAGCCAGATTCATAATGGTTACCACAATGTGTACACTATGTGTACAGTTTGTGTGCACTTCCTGAATTCAAGAGCAGCTGCACCACAATACTTATGTTATCTATTCACTCAGAAAAGTTACACTGACCCCCAGATTCACTATCCTTCCATGCAGGACTAGCTTAGTTCTGCACAAAAGCGGCCATTTAGGAGCAGGACGGCAGTGCACCATGCATATTAATGAAGGTGCGCTGCCTGAGCTCCTAAATGGACACAGAGCATGTACAAGTGTAGGGGGCATGTCTGAGAGCAGAGTTCTCAGAATATGCATGCCCCTGCAATGAAGAACAGCAGAGTATGAATAAGAATGAGTGAGACCGCTTATAGGTGTTTGTAACCCCCAGCAACATCCCCCAAGTTTACAAGAGCAATATTTAAAACAGTAAAGATAAAGAAGTTTTGTTTTTTTTTATAAAACAGATTAAATTTAACCATAGTTGTGCAAGTTTGCTCATCGCTTAGCTATGATTAATGCAGGTTAAATGGCACAAAAGGATAAAAAGCAAGATATATGCAAGTGAAGCAGTACAGCAATAGTGTAGTGGGCAGAGCATTCGCCTTATCAGCAGGCATTCCCAGTTCGAGTCCCACAACAGTACAATCCATTTTCCATATCAAATCACTTTATGATCAATTTATTTTGTTGCATAACCTACAACATAACATATATTTGTGAACTGGAGTACTGCAGTAAATGCAGATGTGAGGTGTCATTGTCATAATGTTGCAAAGTCCACAGATAATCACAGGTGCCCCGTACAGCATATGTACACAGGAATCAGGGAAACAAATGGAAGGTAAAATGTTTAATGAATGATATATCAATACAGGTTCCAAATCCACCACCTTTCTAAGAACCATTAGACATTACTGTCTAAATTAGTGCGGTGGTAAGTGGGTATAAGCACTAGTAAGCAAGAGTAAGCATATTTAAGCAGTAGTAAGCGAGAATAAGCATATGTAAGCAGTAGTAAGTGGGTTTAAGCTGGTTTGCGTGGGGGTAAGCAATGCACACACAGGTTAAGCAATATTGAAGCTAACTCTCTGTAAGCATATTTAAGCGGAGGTTAGCATTGCTTACCGTAGTACAAACCCACTCAAACCTGCTTACAATTGCTTAACTCATAACATCCAAGTAACGCCTCCAGGTGCTTCTACAGTTAACTCCTACTGACGCCTCTAGATGTCAAATATTGCTTCTCCATATTTGCATCAATAATTCTACAACCATGCTATGTACAAGGTTTTAAAAGATTTCATCTTACAACTTACACAATAGCAAACTTAACTGCATTAATATTTTACCTCTGTATAGTGCAGGTAAATATATAGTAACTGTTGTTTTTATGACAGTAATTTATATAGATAAAATTTTCACATTTTTCTAAATATCTCAACAACCAGGTAACACAGACAAAACTCCTTAGCCTTACATTAAAGGTCTCAGCTAGATGAATAAAATGCTGCTGACCGTATGCGTGTAGCTTGAGTGATTGCTGAGCTATTGTAAATTTTTTTACAAAATATTACAAATGTAATAATAGTTACTATGTTTACTGTTACTTATACAATTCAGTTTAAGACCTAAAACCTAACGAACACTACTACTATAAAAATAGTTTGTGCTGAAGAGTTTGCCATTTATACTTCTTTAATAATCCTTATGGTTCCAGAGATATGAGCCTTTTTTGAAATGTGAGGACATAATTTGATTCTGTAAAAAGGTTTTACAGGAAGTTACAGTGCAAACTTCTTCAGCTCCATTGGAGTGTATGAGTTAAACGTACCTTAAGCACTCTGTATGCATCAGCCACTGTTCTGGGCAGAAACAAAATAAACAGCCTTTGCAGGTCTTGAACTGAGGACCCTGTACACTACAGTCATAGTAGTTAACCACTAAGTCATCACAGCAGTACATAAGATTGAGGTATCACCAAACCGATCCTCACCATAGGAAATACAAACTGAACATGTGAAAGGAATCTATATACAGTTTTATATTGTATAACCAACTACAGGACATAAATATGTGAACTGGAGTACTGCATTAAGCCCAGATGTGAGGTGTCAATGTAATAAACTGTTGAAATTCCCTAATAAACACAAGGACGCCATACAGTGTACGTACATATGAATCATGGATACCAAATACATATATAACATGTGTAATGAATAATAAATGCCATAATGCAAATGTAATGCAACTTAAATATTAAGCAATGCTAAGCATTGCACAGCCTAACTTAGTAGGTGTAAGCAATGTGTAGGCCAGCTAACTCAATCTGCCCATTGGTATACCCCTTTAAGCAATCCCAATCTTAGGTAAGCAGGTGTGCCCATAGCTTAGCCTTTTCAAAACCATCCAACCACAGCAAAGTGTGGGAAACCAGCTCTATTTAAACCCAGTGGGTGGGAATGCATCTCATAACTGGTTGTAGCTTCCCCTTGTAGGCACTATGCCTGGAATGGGAGAGGGTGTGCACTTTCAGGTACAGCGCTGGGGCATCCAAGAGTCCAGAGTCATGGCAGGACTCCTTGTGAAAGACATGACATGAGACTGCTGCAGGGCCAGTACCAGGGTTCTCAATATAGAGTGGAAGCTTGGGTCCATCTCACCTGTGACCTCACCAGTGCCACTGGCATACCCCGAACTGATGAGCAGGTCGAGGCTAGGAGAACAGGGGAAGCTCCAGACGTGTGTATCAGTCCACTACCTGTTTAATAATTGCCAGCTCATGTATATTATGGATAGGTATGGCTAAATATTCCTCTTATGTCTTTCAAAATGGCAAGTGAGCAGGCTATGAACCAGGAGGCCCATGGATGTAGATTGAAGCGGTTGCGACGCGAGGCAGGTTAGTAATACTCTTGCATGTACTGTCATAGGAAATAAATCTAAAAGCAGTAGTAAGTTAACTGCCTGTATAAAATCTGTATTGTTTAAGGCATGTACTGCATACACCAGAGAATATGGCAGAAAGAGTCTCATACAGGTTGTATGTAAATAAAAGCATAATAGCCTGACAATAAAGGTCTAACTGCTGGACTGCATGTGTTTACTCTGGTATCACATGGTAATGTAGATTTTCCAATCACTTAACAGTATTGTTGTATTAAGCACTGTTACCCACACCGTGCTGCATAAATACAATGTGTAGGAATGTCTGTAGATGACTGGTGTAATCCCAAGAGGTCATACAGTACAACTGAAAGAGACTTAGACAGAAAACAGTGAAACAACAGACAACAAAATCCAAATAGCACACTCAACTGAGACGTGAATTGTTGTATGTTTAGCACACACACACACATGGTTTGAATCCTGGGAATGGTAGTAGGCTGCATACAGAATCATACCCCACAACTGTACAGATATGTCCAGAATGTCCAGCAAATTTGCCCTTATCTGCTGCCTGTCAACCTGTTCCCTTGGGTAATCAGTGGGATGATCTCAGACGTTTAGGTAGCAAACAAGAAATACAACTGATTGTCAGACATCTATAAGAACAAACCTGTCAATCTAGCAACCCCCCAAAATATTATGAGAGTAATAAACCAAGCATGTCCCATCTACATCCCCATGTTGTCAAGCTGTGACCAGAGTGTGTACAGTAACAGAGTGAGATGTATGTGCATAATACTAATGTGGAATCTGGTAATTTGTGTGGCAACATTCAGGTAGTGCTAACAGACATTGCTCCCACAGGTCTGTCAGATACGAACACTGTGCCTAAAAATAAAAGATTGATATCCTGTACTGGTACTGTTTACTCTGGTATTGTATGGCATTGTTAGTGTTGCAGTTGCTCTGAATAATAAGGTATTACTCATCACTGTCACCCACACTGTGCTAATTAATATAGCTGTCTGAGAAACCCTGTATAAGAGTGTTGTAATACAAGGTCAGAATGTAAAACCACAGGAGAATTGTAGACAGAAATCAAGTAAGAGACACACAGCAATATATATATAGCACACACAACTGTGATAGTGTTTTATTTATAGTAGACACAGCCATAGTCTGAATCCTGGGAGTGGTAGTAGGCTGTATGCAGAATCATACCCCACAAGTGTACAGAAATGTCCAGTTACTCGGCCCATATCTGCCAGCTGTCCCCCTGTCCCCCTGGCATATCAGTGTGCTAATCTCTGACATGTAGGCAGCATTTCATGTCATATAACTGACTGTCACCTGCATGTGGTCAAGACATGCCCAGAGTGTGTGCAAAAAGTGATGGACGTGTATGTGCATAACATCAACTTGGAATCTGGGAGTATGTGTAGAAATAGCTAGTGTTAACAAGCAATTCATCCACAGGTATACCAGGTAAGAGGTGTACACTGCAGGTAAAATCAGTTCATGTACATAGTTGATGACAGCCATACCACTGTCTAAACTAAGGAAATAGGGTAGTGTACTAATACTTGTAAGGTACAGATAACAGCACTGACTAGGAAAGTACTGCGAACTACAGGAATATACTAGTTGTTAATTGACATCTTTCTCTCCCCCCACCATATCTGCAACAATAAACTAAATACACAACTCAATTGGTATGTGCTGACTTAACTCTAATGTTGGGACACATGTCCTATTCTTCGATAATTACTTAAATATGTTTCTATGCATGTGCTATGTTGAAATACTCCCACATCAGTGACATGGTGCCATCAATGTACCTGCATGCTGTTGTAATTACCACTGTGGTCCCATATATGCATGTGTTTTGTTTGCTGTGCAACTATTCCATATCTGGTGTGTGGGTTAATGGCAATATCTATGCATGCCGTTATACCTAATCCTGGAATGTGTTGACTATTACTAACCCATATATGTTGATAAAACTAAACACCATAGCACATATCGGAACACGAGTCCCAGCAGACCCACCTGTCCCACCTCAGCTGGCCATGACATTGGGCACCAGCATGTCTGGGGTCCAACCTGGCACCTCCTCGTCCGTTGGTCCTACACTACCTTTGGGTGGAACTGCCTCAAGGGACAGGGCTCAGCGCCCCCCGGTAGCGGGCGCGGACAGGAACCTGTCAGCAGTCGCCAGGTCCGGGTTGTGGTGTGTAGCAAGCTCCACAGGGAGGTCGGAGATCTGCTACTCCAGCTTGAGAGCCATGTGTCACAACTAGAGGGTCGGCCTGGCTCTCCTACGCAGCCCCCAGCACAGCCACCTTAGGGGCTGTGAAGGTGCAGTGGTGACTGCCCATGGGTGGGGACCTTAGCCCCACTGCTTCCACTAGGGGGGTAATGGGATTCTGATTTCCTAACACCCCTCCCCATCAAGGTGTTTACCCACCACATGCATCATATACCACCCCTGTATGAGTCTTGTTTGTTTTCTCTGTTAACCTAACCAACCTACCTCCCCAAATATACCTACTATCCCTCCCCAACATCCCACTCTCACCTAAAAAAAAAAAAAAAAAGGGCAATCTGTTCCCCCCAAAAAATCTCGCCCTATACATAGCTGTCCATTTTGCCCATGTGTCCACTGGACACACGTAATCTGGTCTAATTGGCTTAACAACATATTACTGTTGTCCTCACCCTTCTCTCAGGGGTATGAGTGTCCAAATATATCTCCAAATTCAGTGTATATGCGCAGCTGTTGCTGTAGAAAAAATGGGCAGCTATGGACCTTCCCTACACCCTTCTTGCCCATCTCTAGCTATTTTCACTACTGTCTTTCCCTCTTTGTGCCCCTTTATCACCACTTTCCTATCAACCCTTTTTCATTTCTTTTAAAGAAATTAGCGTAAGGGTAAGCAGGAGTAAGCACTTTTAAGCAGCATTAAGCATGTTTAAGCTTGTTTGGGTGGGGGTAAGCAATACCTACACAGGTTAAGCAATTTAGAAGCTAACTGAGTATAAGAAACTGTAACAGGAGGTTAGCAGTGCTTACCTCTGCGCAAACTCGCACAAACCCACTTACAACTGCTTAAAAGTGCCTTAATCACTCTGTATCCAATGGCCCTTGTTTTACCCAGCAACAAAATAAACAGCCTCTGCAAGGCTCAAACCCAGGACCCTGCATACCATTGCCAAAGTGATTAACCACTACACCATGTCAGATATACATAACTTGGCTGTTTTACAAACATATCATCTATATATATATATATATATATATATATATATATATATATAGACATGTAAGCATATATATATATATTATATATATATATATATATATATATATATATATATATATAATACATATATATATGTGTATAGATGTATATATAAATATATATATAGATATAAAAGAGAACATAACAAATACATATATGACTACAGGCGCCGTTAATGGGGGTGAGGGGGCCCAAGCTACATACGTCTTGTACGTATTGATATTACCCCCCCCCCACAGTCAAATAGGTCTGCCCTGTAATACAATACCAACTGTTGCAAGTCCCATAACCAGGACCCGACACAACATGGGCACAAGATGTTAACAGTAATCCATCCCACCTGTATGATGTCAGGCTGGTATCAATAACTTATCATGCAGTACAGTCTGGCTACCATAGGGAATGTCCAATGTGGAAGCAATAAACATTCCTAAGATACATATACACACACACACACACACACACACACACACACACACACACACACACACACACACACACACACACACACATATATATATATATATATATATATATGCAGATACATATATATATATATATATACATATATATATATATATATGCAGATACACATATATATATATATATATATATATATATATATATATATATATATACATATGTAACTAAACATACACACACACATACATATAGGAAGATACATATTTAGAGGGTGCACACCATACGGAACAGCCAGTATGCCTACAGTTGCCACCTTACCAACTGGACACTGTATAAGTCACCCATACAAAGGACAATTGTTGCCCGAAACATATACCCACAGAGAGGTCAAAGGATATAACACCACACACAGGTTTGCATACATGAGAAAGCTTTATTTGTGTACTATTACATTTGTATATGCCATGTCATATAGCTGTTTAGACTCTAAAATACATATAAACAGACTAATGCAACTCTCAAGCAGATCAATTAATGCAGTATTCCGGAAAGCATTACATATGTTGCTGTCCAGGCCAAGGCCTTCAAGTAGTACAACAGTAAAGACAGACTGGGCCACAGGATAACAATCAATCAACAGTAAGTAATGCAGATGTATAATCCAGCAGCCTCTATCTACACTATGTACACAGTCCCTAGGGGGTAAAGTCTTCAGTTGATGGAATGGGATGTATCGGTTACATAATAAGGCATAACTGAAACCATCACAACCACACTGACAAACAGAACAGTCTGTATGGCAGGAAGTAGTACGCCTGCATTTACCCAAGGTGAAGTGTATGGTAATGTACATTCAGATACCTTAAGGCAGCTTACCCCTGATAACCCTCACATGTTGTAACAGCCTAAGTTAGTTATGGTGCATTCCCCCTCCCATAGACTGACATACAGGGGCATATACCACTGTTACATACACTGACCTCTGCACTGCATAAGGGCACACATGTATTATGCAGATGAAACCCATACATATATGGATCCAACCCCACAACATGTGTGGGGACCACAACAGCAGTGGAATGATTGCAGGAATGGCAGCATGACATACTCACAGACCACTACATAACAATCCCTGACAGCATGTCATATAAGCCTGGTATGTAGGTGGAGGACAGAGGTTGAAACATAGGCCCATATGTGAAATAGTGTTGTCATACAATAAGCAAGTCGCTGGTGTTACAGGACAGTCTGCAACATACCCTTAGTCAGGAATATTAAGTCAGAAATACAAATGGATGTAGCCATGTACTGAGAGCACTCAACACACACACAGCCAGTGATATATCTGACACAAGACCTGTGTGGTGGACAGGCAAACATAACACGCACACCTCTGGCCATCAAGTGGATAGGCACACAGTTGAGAGCTATGCAGACAGACTGCAGTCCATGTTAAGCTAGTATGTACACACAAACCCTGAAACACTAGTGCTATACACTGCATGCAACAACAGTACTCACTCTCTGTAGTTCTGGAACCTTATGCAAATATGTAGCTGGCCTGAGTGTGCATATTCTCTGCTAAGAGGTATTGCTACCTGTTATCTGTAACACTGCTGCCCACACACAGGAAGGTTGTCCACCATACAGGAAAGGTAAAGGGACCATGCCCACACAATGTAGGGATTTATAGTAGTGGGTTGCCATGACAGTGGTAATTAGAAGTACTACACAGCATGCTGCATGCAGGTAGCAAGCGGAGGACACTGATTGGTGCAGAGGCCATCACCTGATCATGTGCATCATCCACAAAAGCCATGCTGCAATCTATTCCAAGCAGCTGAATCATACCTCTCAATCATACTGAATGACTCATTTTTTACCGAGTTTTGGGGTCTAAATGACGGGGGACCAACATTCTCGAGTGGCACCCCTTCATTCCTGTTCATTTATTTTTTCAAGATTTTGAAATACCACGCTGTCGGAGGTGACGTCATCACGTGCGCAATGATGTCAGCTCCGTCAGGGCTACCAGCCAGTCAGAATTGAGCTCAAGGAGCTCACGTTGTCATTTCCGGCTGGTATGGCACAAATGCAAGCGGGAAATCTCGCTTGCAATTATTGCAGCAGCTCTCGCTTTGGAAGTTATTAACAGTTCTCGCTTTGGACTTTATTAACTGCTTTGGATTAAAATGCAGGCCGTTGGGGTTTACAGTAGCTCTCGCTTTGAATTAGAATGCAGGCCGTTCGGGTTACAGAAACAGGGAAGTCAGCAGCTCTCGAGGCCGTTGGGGTTTTGGATCCAGGTTTGGCTTTGGCTTAACGTGTGTGTGTGTGTGTGTGTGTGTGTGTGTGTGTGTGTGTGTGTGTGTGTGTGTGTGTGTGTGTGTGAGCGTGTGATGTAAACTGAGTGCATGTTACAGCTCAGACCATGATGGTTGGCACAGATAGAAGGCATTT
Organism: Protopterus annectens; assembly: GCF_019279795.1. Taxonomy (NCBI): domain Eukaryota; kingdom Metazoa; phylum Chordata; order Ceratodontiformes; family Protopteridae; genus Protopterus; species Protopterus annectens. The sequence goes on along the minus strand of NC_056746.1, from coordinate 846,012,804 downwards.
ATTATGTAGTATCATTTGCTACTCTTCTGCAATGAAATACTTAATAAAAACATAAAACAGTACTCACATCATAGAGCAAGACACAAACAGAAAATAGAAATTGTGAATGCATCCACAAAATGGGTAAATATTGGAAATAACTGACGGAATGTCACTTCAGCTAATATAGTTTGAACAGCACACCACATTTTATCAAAAAACAGTACAATGAAACTGATGCAAGGGTCATAGGGTCATGCTAATCAAAAACAGGCCTTTCATTCCAAGAACACAGGAAAACAAGAATGCTTTGATTTCTCTGAAATGTTGCCATTTCAGAAACAATTTAAAGAATGAGGTTGCATTTTCCTTATGGGAATATATGAAATGTCTCCCTGCCTCCAAAAAATAATAATTGGGCATTTCTCTGACACTGTTTTTAATGCATTGTGTTTAACAGAGTGATTCTGTGAATCAGTGTTTGACATATTATGTAACCTAAATATTCTCATCTTATAACTCCATCTTTGATATTATAATATTATACCTGGCAGGAGATAACTGCTATAATACTATAATTAGTTGTCATTTAGTATGCCAACATTAGCATGTTAACCACCAGCAGACATAAATGTTTTTATAATGGGTATTCTTTCATTTTTTCTTGCACTTTTGATCCCTTTAAACCCCTGTTAAATATAAGAAGCTAGGGTCTACTTATTGCCTGTTGTGCCCATTAATTTGTTACCTGCAGACAGAAGAAATTAACCTAATGGAAGTGTTAGTGGTTTAACATGTAACATATATGCCTTTGGTGCTGGAAGATTGAAACACTGTGGGTTCTCTTCATACACCCAGCACTTGGATTCATTTTTCAGTCCTGACTGCAACATGGAGAGAGTATTACTGCATTCCACAGTCTACCATCCTTTGGATGAAATGATAAACTGAGGTCCCATCTGCCTAATTTGTTGAATGTAAAATATTCTAGGACACTTAGTGAAAATGGTAAGGGTAACTGTAGGGTTCTCTATTAAAGCATCATATTTACTACTCAACTGAAAAGTTTCAAATCAAAATTAATTATAAACATTTTAGAAAATAAGAAAACTGAAAATAGCTATGGTGGGACATGAGAACATAATTTGTATCCCCCCATTACTGGCTTTGTTGTTTGTCCAAGTTTTTGTGCTAAGAGTTGAGAGCTATTGTGAGTGAGAAGTGAGAAGTGAATTTGTATTCCCCCATACTGGCTTTGTCCAGGTTTTTTGTGCTAAGATGTTGAGAGGCTGAGCTATGGTGAGAAGTGAGAACTGAATTCACTAAATGATAGCCATTAAGTTTCAGTCTTCCTATGTTTTAGGAAAATGCTGATTTGGCATAGTGGTTTGTTGCTCTGACTGTAGTGTATAGGGTCCTGGGTTCAAGACTTGCCAGGGAAATGCATGGTGGTGACACAACATTTTATTCTAGCAACTTTCCAAAATTATACAAGCAATGGTTAAAATGTGTCCCTGGTAACTCCCTAGCCACCACCACTTGTGAGCTTTGTCCATGGTTATTGTTCTAAGAGTTGAGAACTATGGTGAGAAGTGAGAACTGAATTTGTATTCCCCCATTATTGGCTTTGTTTGTTTTGTATGCAAGGGGCCAATGATTTCAAAACAGCCCAAATGTAATCTTTATTCAACACTGGCCAGATGCCATCATGTGTTGCTGTTATAATGATCTTCAGCTGAACAACTGCTATGGACAATAGAGTCTGTCCCTGTGGGTAGTGGGCCATACCTGTCAACTGTGCAGAGCAGCACTGACTGACAAGATGTAAGCCAATATAGTGTGTGTTGTGTAATGGAAAGGATGTATATTACTGTGACCAATATCTGGTGGTGGAAGTAATGCCATAATGATGGACACGTGAGTTCCAGAGCCCACAAGTGGCAGGACACTCAGGTTAACATGTATTGTAGCATGCTGAAATGCCATAGGTGTGTAATAGACTTACCTGGAATCTAGCCCTATATATACCCCCTAATGTTACGCTGTGTCCATATGTGGCACCTGTCTGTGTTGTAGCAAGGCAGAACAGTGCAGCTGTGTAGGAAGGAGAGTTAAAGATTGTGGGCCTGATGTTTGAATATACCTCATATATAGGTACGTATATGTGTATAGATATATATATATATATATATATATATATATATATATATATATATATATATATATATGGGTCTACTGCTTTTAATCAAATACCACCAATTTGACAAAGAGCAGTAGATCACTCAGTTACGTGAAAGTGCACTTATTCAAAAGTGCACTTTCGCAAAACTTGGTTCAATGAACCAATAAGATAAAAAAAAAAAAAAAGAAAACACTAACATTACATTGAGTGGGGGGCTTTGCCCTCTACACCCCCTGATGTGGGTGGCTGGGTCCCCCAAACCCACCCTACTTCAATATACCAACTCCGTGATCGCACTACAGTGGGGAGCAGGTAAATTCCCTATTCTCCACTGTAGTGTGACTCGGCGCTTCAGTTTCCCTGAACGGTTCATTGAACCGTGCTTCGTGGAAGTGCACGTTTGCTTAAGTGCACTTTCGCGCAACCGATGATCCACTGTTCATTTTCAAACAAGTGGATTTTCGGTCATTTGCAGTAGATCCATACATATATATATATATATATATATATATATATATATATATATACACACATGTATGTCACCACACAGCTGAAAATAAGGATCACATTGTTTACTGCAAATACACTCAGTAAACATCACAATGTAAGCGCTTTCGTAAGGTACACTGCCCAAACTTCAGCAGGCAACTACTGTTCATTCAGAAAAAAAAAATGAATGAACATTAGATGGTGGTATAGGTATATCTTTTACCTATGCATTTTTTAAATATATTTATATTTATATATGTATTTTGTCTTATGAAATCAAATAATTTCAAATACTGTTTGAGGTTTCTGATACAATATCATTCAGTCATTACATTTTTGAACATGCACTTTAAGAACATCATGTTTTTCTTTAACAAAAAGTTAAATTTACTACGTAAATTAAAACATTCTGATTGGTTTATGATAATTACCAATGGTTTAAATTTCTGGTTTTAGTTCCAGCCCACATCTGATGAAGTTAAGAAACAAAAACGTATGGTTTGAGAGTTAATGTGTTTTGGTGGATTTAATAAAAGTGATTTTTTAAGTATTTTCATTTCCACACTGTGTGACTACACTGAGAATTAAGTAACTGAACAGTTTCTGACGACTGGGAGCTTTATTGTACATCTCTAGGCTTCGATTTTCTTTTGTGTTTACTGTTTTTTGTGAAGCCCTTGCACTTTCTTTGGGATGTATGCCATTACTACATGTTGGAAGCCCTCACTGACATGTTCTGTACAGATGGTAGTCTACAGGTTACATACCACATGTCAGATCATTATCCAGTAGGGGATATATACTGTGACAAAACTCATACACCAGGAACATGACAGTGAAACCTCAGAGTCCAGCTATGCCTGTAGGTGTGCTTGTTGTCAGTACTACATTTAGCACTCTACTCTTGCCTGGGAAAGCACTGTCAACAGTGTACCACCATGATACAATACATGCCAGTGTGACAACATGTAACCTGGGTTACTACCCTTGCATGTAACACATTCACATTCACATTGATAGCAGTGCTGTACAGGTCTTATACACTTGTGTATCCCAGACATGACACTCACACCCCTTGCTACTGTAATGACAGCACATAGATGCATGTATTGTATATGGCATTATATACACTTATTACAGATGTCATTACCCTGCTATGTCATCAGAATGGGATGTAAGCACTGGTTACCAGGGCTGAGCCATGCTTAGCAGGTGTCAGCATTGCTGCAATGTAACAGCTAAACAGATTTGCGCACTGGTAAGTGAAGCCTACATGGTGTAAGTGCTCATATGTTTAGCCATAGCTTAGCACCGCTTAGCTTTGCGCAAAACTACACCACACAAATGCACTTAAAGCTGCTCAAAACTGCCTTAAACACTCTGTATCTAGCAGCCCTTGTTCTGCCCAGCAACAAAATATGGACCCTGTACACTATAGCCAGAACAGTTAACCACTGTGCCATGGCAACTGTGAAGACAGTTGTTGTTTTTCCAATATATCTGTCACTGCATATATTGAATAATATTGAACAATTGCTTTGACTTCCACAATTGTGTAGTACTTATAGGTTCATAGGTTCATAGGTTTATACTAGGCTATCTGCCCTAAGGCATTTATAAGCCTAGCCCAAATTTTTGTGGCTTACGCCACCCCTTATATGAAAAAATACTGTGCCCATTAGTTTGTTGTGCCTCTGTCCAGCAGTGACACAGAGATGATTCCCGGGGTAAACCTACGATCTCCCATCCACAGGTCAAGATTTCTCTTGAACAGAGCCAGCGAGGTGCTCTGCCTCACATGGACTGGGATTTTATTCCATAGCATAGGGAGTCTCTGAGTGATAAATCTATTCCTCCAGCACGTCCTATTTATATCCGTGCTAAGGTTTAAGTCGCTTGCTCTAGTGGTTTTGGTGGATTTGGATTTTATGAGGTGGAGCATGTCCATTAATTCCGGGTTGGACATGGCCTTGTATGTCAGGCACATGTCACCTCTGAGCAGACGGTATGCGACTGAATAGAGCTGGAGTTTCTTCAATCTGGCAGCATATGACAGATTTTGGAGTCCCTTTATACTTTTGGTGAGGAAGTTTTGGGGTCTCTCCAATTGCTGCAGATGTCGGGTGAGATACATCCTAAATGGGGCATTGCACTTGATCATTGGTCTGATAAGTGAAGAGTACAGGGGAACAATGACCTCACTAGATCTGGATGTGAATCCCTTCATGATCAGGTGGGCAATGTAGAAGGTCTTTCTAACCACTTTAGCAACGTGAGTGTCAAAAGAAAGGCCACTGTCAACCTGGGTCCCCAGGTCCCTGATAACCTCTTCTGTGCTTAGTGGATTGCCACCTATATGGTAGCTTGGGGTTACCTTGTTTTGCCCGAAGGGTATGACTATACATTTTTTGGCGTTTAACTTCAGGCCATAGCTCTGGCACCAGCTATCTGTTTCCGTGAGTCCCTTCTGAAGGATATCCGTGTCCGATGCACTTTCCACTATGGCGCCCAGTTTGCAGTCGTCTGCAAACTTTGTCAGCCAAAGTCCTCCCATGTTGGCCTGTACTTCTGAGAAGTAGATGACGAACAATAGGGGATACTTGTTATTGATATTACTGTTGCATCACATATATTGTTATATCTAAATGTACACATATCAGACATATCAGATAAATACGGTGAGATATATTTGGGAAGGTATACACAACCGTGATGTTTACACATGGCTGGAATATGGATATATACACATACCTAGGTTGATATATGTGTACATGTACATACATATGTATATTCATGCATATGTATGTCTACATCATATATATATATGGCCATTTGTAGATCTCATTGTATATACATACACACACACACATATATATATATATATATATATATATATATATATATATATATATATGTGTGTGTGTGTGTGTATAGATATATATGTATGCACATCCTATGTGTACAGATATACCTATGTATGTTGATATATATGTAGATATTTATAACTATATGTGCATACATATCTATTCAGATGTACATATTTATGTTGATATATATGTAGATATCCATAACTATATGTGCATATGTATCTATATATCTGTATATGTGTAGACATATATTGCTGTGTATATGTATATATTTGAGTGTTTATATATATATATATATATATATATATATATATATATATATATATATATATATAGCTTCATAGGTTGGTACTGGGCTATCTGGCATATATTAGCCCAGCCACTTTGCGCGGTATTCACCGTCCCATTAGTAGTTCCCTGGACCCTTGTACTAGCAGCTAGTACCCTTGACCCCTATCTAGTAGTGCTGTTGATGTGATCCCCGGTGTGAACTTTCTGTTACCCATCCACTCATCAAGGTTCCTCTTGAAGAGTGATAGTGAGGGGCTCTGTCTTATGTAGATCAAGACCCTGTTCCATAGTAAGGGAAGTCTCTGCAAAGGGAATCTATCCCTCCAGCATGTTCTATTCATTGTTGTGTTGAGGTTTATATCTCTAGCGCGTGTAGCTTGAGTAGATTTGTTTTTGCTAAGATGGAGCATGTTCAACAATTCTGGGTTGGACATGGCTCTGTACGTTAGACAGAGATCGCCTCTGAGAAAGCTGTATGCAACAGAGAACAGTCTTAGCTTTTTCAATTGTGCTGCATATGGCAACTGTTTGAGGCCAGTAATCCTCTTGGTTAGCTACCTCTGTGGTCTCTCCAGCTTCTGGAGATGTCTAGCCAGGTACATTCCAAGTGGTGCATTGTACTCAATAATGGGTCTGATGAGGGAAGAGAAGAGGGGCACCATTACATCCTTAGATCTTGATGCGAACCCTTTCGTGATCAGATGGGTCACATAGAAGGATTTTCTAACCACTTTGGCAACATGGTTATCAAAGGAAAGCTGACTATCTACTTGGGTCCCTAGATCCCTTATTTCTTCTCCAGATTTCAGGGGATTACCGCCTATATTGTAGTTTGCAGGTATTCTGTTTTTTTTCCACAGGAGATTACTACGCATTTTTTTGCATTGAGCTTGAGACCATGGCTTTGACACCATGCATCAGTCTCTTTTAGGCCCTTCTGGAGGATCTCCATGTGAGCCGGAGACTCTATTATAGCACCCAGTTTGCAGTTGTCCACAAACTTAGTCAGCCACAGCCCTTCCATGCTTGCCTGTACTTCTGAGAAGTATATGCCAAACAGGAGGGGCCCCAGGACAGAGCCCTGATACACACCACTCATTACTGGTCTGGATTCGGACATAGATCCCATGACTCTTACTTTATAGGATCTGTCTGAGAGCCAGTTTGCGATCCATCTTGTGATGTAAGGGTTTATGCCCAGGCTGGTGAGCTTATCAATAATACCTGAATGGGGAATGGTGTCAAATGCTTTAACAAGGTCAAGGTAAGCCGTGTGTACCTCCTTTCCCTTATCTGTAGCCTGAGTAACTGTCTCAAAGAAATCCACCAGGTTCAGGATGCATGATCTGCCATATATGTATGTAGATATGTATATGTGTATATATCTATACAGCTATATGTATATGTATATATATATATATATATATATATATATATATATATATATATATATATATATATATATATATATATATATATATATATATATATATATATATATATATATATATATATATATATATATATAAATATATATATATATATATATATATATATAGGTATATACATATGTGTTTATCATATGTCCAGAACATGGAGTGTAGTCCTACCTCAGCACCAATAGTCCCAATCTTTTAGTGCAAGGGAATGCCATGTATGTATTTCAGGTATATATGTAGACTGTTGCTACTGTAACAGGAGTTGTCCTAACATACATGTTGTGTGTGGGAGGTCACATCTGCTTTTGACATGTGCACCATTGGCTACTGACAGACATCCTAAGGACATCATAGTACAGTACCACTGCTAGCACTGTAATGATCCTGTGGACTACAGCAGAGATATGACCAATATATGTGTCAGTCTGGCATTCTGTGATCAGTCCAGAGGTGTACACAAATCCCCTTCATTTGAGACATGTGGGCCATGCCTCACAATGTGGATGTTAATAACTATGTACATGGGTATATCACGTAAATACTGGACTACATATGCCCACAGAGTTTATGCATTCACACACCAGTCTATCCTGACACATATTACCTGATGGTGCAGATGTCACATGGCCACGTACTACCATGTAGTTAGTGACATACATCTGTGTGGAATCCCACTGCTTTGTCAGAAATACACAGCAGTTATGGTGGCCTGGCAGCAGTATGCCTTGCAAATAACTGGACATAGCACACTGGGTAATTACACTAGGCTGCTAGGCATGTCACACAGCACTGTGAAACTACTGGCAGACTGCCGCAACACTGGACTACATTTTGTATGGGGGAATACACATGCACCTGTAAGTATAGCAGGCTCTACACACATATCGCAGCACAGAGTAACAGACACCTATGAGAAAGTGCATACTCACAACCATTGTGAACACAGCCACAGTCACATATGGTATGCAAGTTTAATATGACACTATATGGACTGTCTGATAAACACCATCCTCATATGTGCCACTCACACACTAACCCTACATACACTGGTTCATGACACAGTGTGGTCTGATGCCTGTCTGTGGTATGGGACACTTATGTGTCTGGCCCTACAGACATGTGAGCCAATAGGGTACCATACACTGGAGCAGCATGTAACTTCAGATAGAACAGGACCAAGTACAATGGCATCTACCACTATCTGTGCACAGCCCAAGGTATGTATGCGCAATACACATACTGTTGACAATCACCATAAGTACACAGACCCCAGTACTGTACACACAACTACAGAATGCCCAAGTTATGTCCTCAGAAACAACCCCTAGTATACATAACATGTCTAGCAGTCTGATATCTGACTGGCTTGTTATCAGGTATGATGTCAATAAATAATGGTGTACAGAACATATGCGCCTCTTACTGCATGCCATATGTACAAAGGTTGACAGACTTGTGGCTGGAGCTACAAACACTGGCCCAATATTGGCATGTTGCTGTGATAACCTCATATATTTACTGTTGTAGGGTTTGTTGTGACATATGTCCTATGAGCGATATGAAGTCAGTAACTCTCATAGCTGTCAACATGTACTGACTGCAATCTTCACACTATGCTTCTGTAGTTCTCAGATGGTGTTCTGTGAGTAACACAAGAAACAAAAGGCTCCACATACTGCCCAGTCTGCAGATAACCCTACAGATGGGAGTTTCCTCAAACACATAACACTGTCATGGCAGGTATTAAATCATGTAGACCAGCCATATCCACACACACCCTGTTAAACTGACATTACTCCAAATGCAGAAGAGCAACATTTACATTCTGTAGTCATGTCTGGCACATCCCTCTCCTGTCTGTTGGCCTGTTTCCACAGTGTATGTTGTCAGAGGTAAATCTCAATACCATTTGTGATGCTGTTTGCCAAACACCAAATGTAGGTCCTGCTCACAGTGAATGAAAAGGCCCAACACCAACATGATGTTCCTAGATATTGGAGTGTGTTTCCATGCAATTGGCTATAGGAATGTTACCACAGCTGTTCTACATGCAATCAGCTAGCGGGGGACTGCAATTCATGCAGAGGCCATCATCTGATCAAGAGCATCACTTACAAAACACAAGCTGCTGCCTAAGCAAAGCAGGTGTACCTCTCCACATCCACCAGAGAGGGAGTGAGAGAGACAGATGGAGACAAAGCAAGTCAGGAAGGGGGTGGGAGAGTAAAATCGAAGCATGTTTGTGTTACACACCTACCATTACAGGGTTTTAAACCCCTGACTATGTATTGCTATCACATGTCTATACAGTTACTGCATGCGCCACATAGCTTACATGTTGGTGAGCTGTCCAAAGGCATATCTGATGGTGAGTGACATCTGCAACAGTGATATAGTAGTGATAAGGTAGGTGTAGTTCATGTGCCTGTCCACATTGAATAAGTGTCAATGTCAACACAGCCACACTCTCTCAGTGACTCACACACATTTGCACACTTGGCAGGGTCAAGAATAGACTTCCTAACTAGCTAGTTTCCCACAATACAGTAATGCGCAGGTATCACATGCACCACAGGGGTATCCGGATTTTAGAAGGGCAAAGGATATGTAAAGGTGTCTGACATCAGACAGCATGCTTCAGTAGGCCAATGGGAGTTGTAGTGAGTGTGAATGTGGTTGAAAGCATCATAATCCACACACACAGACACAGGGTGCCAGTATTGACATGCATGGTTGCATTGCTTCTCCGTTGTGTAGTGACTGACTGTGCCAGGCTATGCAAGGATAGGTGAAGGGTATACCTTGGCATCAGGCCACATGACAATGGATTGTAGTGTGGCTTAGAGGTGTAGTGTGTGGATTGGCCCACACAGGTAGGTATTGTATTCACCATCCAGTCGCCTGGGTTACTAATGTGTGTGGTCAGTGCTGTGCAATGCTTTCCATGTATGTGTTCTATAGTCCATGACATGGATGATGTCTGGGATGTGCACATGTCCCACATGCATGTTCAGTGACATGTGGAACTGTACCTGGGGTGTCTGGCCTATGTTGTGTATACAGATTGTTATCATCAGATGTGCCAGTCCTGGCCTCATGTGGCAGAAACTGGTAATGGACACCAGGTTGAACCTGCACCCACATTTATAGCATGATACAGGTATTCCCAGGTGTCAGTGGCATCTGTCCATACAAGGCATGTGTTTAAGGCATGGTATGTCTTTTGTGGGTCACATTTGATGGCATCACAGTTGTTGCAGGCGTCCAGTGGGGAACATAGTGAAGGTGCACTGTCTGCAATTATGTGATTATTGTAATGATGGGACAGGGTGCCATGCCCTCTGTAGTCCACTACAATCACACCATGGTTACTATATTTGGGAAATATGCAGGGTACTGTCAACATAGTGGTTGTTGCCTAGGAAAGTGTGTTTGTGTATGAGACATGGGTTGACAGTGTTCTCTGGGTAATACAAGGGTTGCTTACTTTGTTTGCCAGGTCTTAATGTCACATGTAGGGGGTCTGCATTGGCACCCCAGCCTCTTGGCTATCTGATATCTGTTATCCTTGTAAGGTGGACATTGTGATGTATAATAGGCCCTCCATATAAGAAATTTGCAAAACCCACTACAGAATGGGTCCATTTGTTACACACTCACAGTCACCTCCACATAGAATGACAAACAGAAACACGCACACAGTTGCCATGTCTGGGATTAGAACTCCTACCTAACTAGTTCATCACTACAGCATTACGCAGTTATCGGATCTGCCATGGAGATTACTGGACTACTCTTTCCGCAAAGGTGTATTTCACTGTAAATAACATCAGCAGGCTTGCCAAGGAAGGGCAATGGAGGTTGTAGTGACTGTGAATGGCCTCAAAAGCATTGCTCCATACACAGACAAATACACACACACAAACATCCACACTTGCCATATCTGGGAATAGAATCCATACCGAACAATTATATCACATTACAGCATTACGCTGTTATAGGACACACCACAGAGATTACTGTACTACTCCTTCCCCAAAGGTGTATTTCACTGGGAATGACAACAGTAGGCTTGCCAAAGAAGGGCAATGGAGGTTGTAGTGGCTGTGAATGGCCTCAAAAGCATTGCTCCCTACACAGACATACAAACACACACACAAACATCCACACTTGCCATGTCTGGGAATAGAACCCCTACTGAACTACTATATCACACTACAGCATTACGCTATTATAGGACACACCACGGAGATTATTGGATTACCCCTTCCCCAAAGGTGTATTTCACTGGGAATGACATCAGCAGGCTTGCCAAAGAGACTGTAGTGGCTGTGAATGGCCTCAAAAGCATTGCACCCTACACAGACAAACACACACACAAACTTCCACACTTGTCATGTCTGGAAATAGAACCCCTACTGAAGTATTATATCACACTACAGAATTATGCTGTTATAGGATGCACCACAGAGATTACTGGACTACTCCTTCCGCAAAGGTGTATTTCACTGGGAATGACATCAGCAGGCTTGCCAAAGAAGGGCAATGGAGGTTGTAGTGTCTGTGAATGGCCGCAAAAGCATTGCTCCATATACAGACAAACGCACACACAAACTTCCATACTTGCCATATCTGGGAATAGAACACCTACAGAGCTACTATATCACACTACAGCATTACGCTGTTATAGGGCATGCCACAGAGATTATTGGGCTACTCTTTCCCCAAAAGTGTATTTCAAAGTGAATGACATCAGCAGGCTTGCCAAAGTAGGGCATTTGAATTGTAGTGAGTGTGACTAGCCTAAAAAGCATTGCTCTCTACACAGACAGACAGACACACACACACACACACACAGACACACACACACACATACACACACAGTTGCCATGTCTGGAATTCTACTTTTTCACACTACAGCATTACGCAGTCATATGATGGGCCACAGAGATTACTGGACTATTTCTTCCCCAAAGGTGTACTTCAAAGAGAATGACATCAGCAGGCTTGCCAAAGTAGGGCATTTGAATTGTAGTGAGTGTGACTACCCCATAAAACATTGCTTCATACACAGACACACAGTTGCCATGTTTGGGATTAGAACTCCTACCTAACTAGTTTATCACACTATAACATTATGCAGTTATGGGATGTGACACAGAGATTACAGGGCTACTCCTTTCCCAAAAGTGTATTTCAAAGTGAATGAAATCAGCAAGCTTGCCAAAGTAGGGCATTTGAACTGTAATGAGTGTGACTAGCCTAAAACGTATTGCTCCCTACACAGACACGTACACACACACACACCCACACACACACTTGCCATGTCTGGGATTAGAATTCATACCTAACTAGTTTATCACACTACAGCATTATGCAGTTATAGGACACAGCACAGAGATTACTAGGTGACTTCTTTCCCAAAGGTGTATTTCAAATGAATGACATCAGCAGGCTTGCCAAAGTAGGGCATTTGAATTGTAGTGGGTGTGACTAGCCTAAAAATCATTGCTCCCTACACAGACAAACACACACAGTTGCCATGTCTGGGATTAGAACTCCTACCTAACTATTTTATCACACTATAGCATTACGCGGTTATAGTACGCTCCACAGAAATTACTGGGCTGTTTTTTCCCAAAAGGTGTATTTCACAATGACTGACATCAGCAGGCTTGCCATAAGTAGGGCTGTGGGAGGACATTGTGTGTGCATGGGCCATAACCCATTCATCTAGAGGTAGACACACCACACTCAGAGCACACACAGGTTTATATTCCGCAGATAAGTGTATACAACTGCTAGATGACTACTGCCTTGTACAGTCATGTTGCACAGTAAGCACTAGCACCACAGAGTCTATAATGCTGAGGGATACCAGTGGCTAATTGCTATGGTGAGTGACATTTACACATCATGTAGTTGTAGCCATTTGGCTGTGTGCTGGGTGGGACAGGTCTCATGATGGAAGGCTCTTTGTCACTGTCACTCTCTTTCACACATCTATGTATGTGTACATTTGGCATATTATAGTGTGTTGTCTTTGGATAAATATGTGTATTCCTATCCAATGTGTGTGTAAAGCATGACTGGTGCATACTAAGGAGTGTATGCACTAACATCTGCAACTGTCAGATATGTATGGTCCACTGTTGTTGTCAGACATGAGCTTAATTTGTTTAAGTGTGTGAGCATGCCCTGTATGACCTTTCAGTATGTTGTTGTCTGACATTGCTTTCATTTCTCTAAGTGTGGGGCATGCCTAATATGCCCTTCTGTATTGCATGTGTGGATCCATTCCAGGTAGATTGTACTCCAGTGCAGATGTTTGTGTTCTACACCTATAGCTAGCAAACTGTTTCTGCAGGATATCTGTAGATCAGTTGGCAATATGGGGTCAAACTGGGCAAGGGATAGTTGGTACTGTAGGTAATTATGTCTTTGCTACTCCTGCTACATGTTACTGGTGTTAGCAGAGATATGCAGACATGTGTAGTGTTATACACTGTAATGTTTTATGTCCTCAAGTACTGTCAGGTAGACATTTTTGTGCGCAGTGATGTCCTGGGGAACACAGAGTGAATGCAGCTGTGTCCAGTATTGTAGGCAAAAGCCTACATATTCCTGCAAACTAATGCCATTCTGGAGAGGGAGCTGCAGACACTTGCTGCTGGGTCTGTGTAACTGGTTCAGCACCTTGGTACAGTGGTGGCAGAGGATCCCATACTTGTACATCCATCGTCGTGACAGTATGGCCATATCTTGCCATGGCAATCCCTCACAGCTGTACAGATTCACACAGGTTACCCAGAGGCAGGGTCATAAGTCAGGACATTACCCCTATTGTGGTGTATGGGCAGCTTTGTAGCCACCTATTTTTGTGTTTTCAGCCAGGGGTAGTATGTGCACACAGCTGTGTTTTGGACTTTGCACATTCCATGCTGCCCATGCTCCCACACACCCCCCTCATTATTCTATCCTCTTCCATATATTATGCAAACATTCTCTGATACCTTCCCTATAGTTATCATCTCATCACAGTAGTGTATTGGTGTTGGTCCACAGTTCATGCAGTGGGACATGGTGGACATGTTACTGTGGTTTGTCCACATGGCCTTGCATATGGGTTCTGTGGACAGTGTTATGTTGTTATTTGGGAGTCCATGACATAACATACATTGGCAGTATGGGTGAGATGCAGGCCTTTGGCAGATGACTTTAGGCCATTTGGTAGTGATGCAGGCCAGTTGTAGCAGGCCATTGCATTGTGTCAGTCCTACAGTACCAGACTGCCACACTCCTTGGGGTGACAAGGCAGGTGTGCTAGGTGTTCATGCCAATATGTTCTATCAGTATTGGTCAGGTGGTGTGGATGCTGGCAGGGTGCTGCTTACAGCTAGGGGACACACCTGCATGGGACATCTGCACGGTATTCTGCATTCTTTTGCTATTGCCATACACAGGTGGGGGGGCATATTGTGCCCATTCCCAACAGCAGGGATAAGACTGGAGAGATACCTGTGGGTGGTGGTTCTGTGAGCAGGGTGCATGTGTGCTATGGACACTACTTGCATCTGACTCACAGATATGCATGGGGCATTCCACTTATGCTGGCATGTGCAGGAACATCAGATGTTACCCAATACATCATTCCTATGACCTTTGTGATCTGCTAGTGTTTGGCCAGATGACATCAGTATTCCCTACTACAAGCCCAGATAATGTGATGCACACCTGTATATACAAATCCAAGGGTGTGTCCATTTCATGGTTACACATTATACACTGTCAGTCTGGGGAACTTTCCCCTGCGCACAGCTTGTATATCTGGCCCAACAGTCATGCCATGTTCATCTTTCAGATGGTGACACATATTACCTCCATACATTTATAATGGCTTACTGCTAGAATGTGTTATACTGGGGAGCATTGTGTTTGGCACTGCAGTTGTGAGGACTTGGCCTTGTCATCGGCAGTACTTGGCAATGGCCATGAGGTCAAACCTCACCATGCATGCATACTGACCACTCTCACACAATATGAAGCACACACCAACCTAACACACGCATAGCTGCATATTGTACGAATGCTACAATCTATCCTGCTGTCTTGGCCAACTCAGGTCATCTGTGCTCCACTGGTATTATACCTACACATACATGTTACTACATTTCTACATTGGATTGGAGGGGGGAACACCTGACTGCTACTACAATTCTACACAGGATTGGGCATGGCACACCTGACTGTTTTTACATTTCTACATAGGATTGGGGGGGCACACCTGACTGTTTCTACATTTCAACATAGGATTGGGGGGCACAACTGACTGTTTATACATTTCTACATAGGATTGGGGGGCCACACCTGACTGTTTCTACATTTCTACATAGGATTGGGGGGGCACACCTGACTGTTTCTACATTTCTACATAGGATTGGGGGGGCACACCTGACACTTGTAGACATTTGCTATGAATGCACTAGTATGTCAGGTACTCCATTTCATTCTCTATTGTAACCTATCATGCTGACCAGACGCATATCAGTGTACTACAGGTCTTAGGTTTGATTGACCTACATATCAGTTTCTGACTTCTTACCCTTCAGAACTAACATCCCACTGCCTGACCTGATGTACTCTGTGTAGGTCTGGGGGGTTACCTATAGCCATCATTCAGAGGCCTTTGCACAGCCTTTGTTTTTGCTTGTCTACACCTGTCCTGTTGGCTGAGACTGTTGTTGGGTATGTGAACCTCCCTGACTGGCATGTGTGTGTCATGTGGACACACGTGGAACAGCACATTTCCTGCAGTGGATTTTGTTACCATGTGTAGTACTGGCTACTATGGTGACACCAGTATTTGTTACAGATCTCATGCTGCCACTATAGGTGTCTACTATCTGCTGGCATCCCATTCAGTCACCCGATTCCCTTGCATGCTCACATCCATACCATAGATACACGTAACAACACACACTACTCCATTCAGCAATTGGTAAGAAGAGTGACTTACCTTGTGGGTGTGCCAGTATTGAGGATGGTGCTGGAGGGCTGCCTATGTCAGATGCACATACTACACAACCTATACATGGTTGAACACAGGTAGTGTCATGTTTGGCATCCCTTTTACTGTATGTGTGAGTTATAGAGAGGTGTCATTCCCTGGGTTCCTCCTGTGTCTGTGTATGAACTATGTGTTGTCTCTTTGCCAAGGCCAGGGCATACTGGGCATGCCTCCTTCTGCCTACTGGGGCAGGCTCAGTTTTTTCCTCCTCCAAGTCACTCTATGCCTGTGCAGGCCTTGGCAATGGTGGGGGGCTGTGTGGCCCTGCCCCGTGCTGTTCCTGCTGCAGCTGTTTCCACAGGATCATATTGTGTAGCATAGCACATACGATGACAATTTGAGTACATGTAGCTAGTGAGTACTGCAAGGCTCCACCAGATGTGTCTAGGCACCAGAACCATGACTTGAGCATCCCAAACACACGCTCTATTATAATTCTGGTCTGTGCTTGTGCCTCATTATGAAATTCTTGTTCAGGTGTGCGTGCATTTCTGATGGATGTCATCAGCCACGGCTCCAGTGCGTAACCAGCATCCACCACTAGGTGACCCTAAGGGATGTCCCCATTGGCAAATCTCTGGTACAGCTGCATCAAATGCCAGATGTGGGAATCATGATAGCTTCCAGGGCAGCCAGCACACACATTCATTATAATGCCCTGGGCATTGCACATGACCTGGTAGTTGATGAAGGGGAAGTCCTTGCGGTTGATGTAGACCCTACCCCGCTCACCGGGTGGTGCTTTGATGCATATGTGCATGCAGTCTATAGCACCCACTACCTCTGGGTATTCTGCTATTTGGTGGAAGAGACGCATATTGCTGGCCAACGCCTCACGGGTGTTGGGGAAATATACGTGCTCACTGGCATGTGCTGACATGGCATCCAGGAATTGGTGGAGTACTCTGGATGCTGATGTCTGTGAGAGCCCCATGATATCCCAAGTTGGCCTTTGGAAAGTACCTGTGACTAGTATTCTTAGGCCTACACATACCTTGGTATCCACTGTGACGGGTTCCCCTCTGTTAGTTCTGTGTGTGAGTTGTGGCTGGCACAGCTCAACAATTTGCTGTAGGAGGTCCCTGTCCACCCTATAGTGCTCCACTATCTCCAGCTCATTTAGCCCCTGGTAGGTTACCATGGGTCTGTGCACTCTTCTCTGTCTCCTCACTGTGGGTTGGTTGACAGCATTATCATCCTCACCACCCTCAGCCTCTTACACATGTTGATGTATGATAGCTACAGCAGCCCCTATCATTTTGTTGTTTTTGTTTGTTAAAATGTCCCCGCTTGTATACACCGGTGGTGTAGAGTATGTGGGAAAAACCAGAGGGAAAGGTGTTTGCATAATTTACAGTAGTGTCCTGGGCTGGGCTGGTCTGCTGTCTGTGTAATTGGCTGATTGTGATACATTTCACCTGCCATCTATGCTAGTTCTCCTTGATTACCTTCCTAGTGCTGTTTTCCCTTCCCATTGCCTTCCTGTTTAAGCCCAGGGGCACCCCGCACAAACACAGTGCTCAGATGTGCACAGAGCTGCTATTTCCTGGTTTACTTTTTTTTTTTCATTTAAAACCTGGTGCACGGCGTGCACACCCACTTAGGCAATGTACAGAGTGCTAGGCAGCCTCAGACACACCCCCTTGCTTAGCTCTGCTAAGCTAAGGGGAAACCCGAGCCACAGGGCTCCAATCCGCTTATAGTACGCCTGACACACACCCATGTGATGTCAGCTAATTCCTAGGCTTGCACCAAGCTATTCCTGCACTTACACTGTTGGGTGCCGACTAGCATTGAGGGGAAATCTGGGATTCAGTATCATTCCCCTCATTTGCATAGGATTGTCTGCTGATGCATAGTTACAGATCCCACACTGAGCCTCCCCCATTAGCAACCACTATTCACTGGCCATGTTGTCTTTTGCCTGCCATTGAATATAACGGCAAAATAGTGATTTTGGTTAGAATGCTTATTTCAGGTTATTTTTTATTTTTCGCCCAATCCCGTTTGCACACCACTGCCCTATGCTTAAACAGCTGAAATCATCTAAAAAATAAGTTATTTTTTTCTTTTCTAACTGTTTTCCATGTCAATGGCCATACATTTGGCCATTGGCATGCTTTACACGTTACATACACCCTTTATTTGCAGCTGTCATGGCTCTATTTTGTAGTTTGCAGAAATATACTTGGTTACTAATTGAGTACATTTCTGCAGATTACACTAGTCTTGCACGGCCGGCTGCCATCTTCCTGGTTTGCAAATTCACCTCATTTGCATGGTTTTCACCTTCAAATGGGGTCATTTGCATACTAGAGCTGCATCCATGCAGGAATAGTGCAGGAGCGCTTATGCACATCCCTGAAGCTTATTCATGGATCGCACGGCGGACATATTGTCTGCTGGAGCTCCTGCACTGTTCCTGCACACTATGCAGGGCTTGCTGAATCTGGAGGTGAGTGTACACATAATGCAGACCTTGTAGTAACCTTTATGAAACTGACCTAAGATATATATATATACATATTTTTTATTTATTTTACATTTGTTGACCGGGCTAGTCTAACTGGATATATGTCCATTTTCAGTAGAGGCCCGGGGAGATAAGCTCCAAGACAGATACATGAAAAACTTAGCAAAAAAAAAAGACTAAATAGCAACATTCATTATATACAATGCATATTCCAGGTTAAAACAGAAAATTTAGCGAGGACAAAGAAGAAATCCTTATAGTGCAAGAATGCATATACAATACAACATACAGGTATAATACATAAAAAGAACTAATAAAGTCAAATGAGAAGACAGGTTAATTGTATTAAAATAAAGAAATTCCTCAGTAGAAAGTATTCACAGGGGTTGGACACAGTGTAGTTTTGGAGGGAGTCTGTATTTATACTCAAAAAGGAATATATAACAGTTTATGAGTAGTATGGGATAGGCAGAGCTAAGTTTAAACAGATGGATAGATGCCTAGTCAGGTTTAGTACAGGGGCACAACCAGTGTGTTCTAAGGTAGAGTTTCAGTCTGTTTTTGAAGAGTGATAAAGAGGGAAGAGAGGAAAGGTCACTGGGGAGAAGATTCCAAGTTTTTCCAACAGCATTGGAAAAGAGAGAATCCCCAGCCTTGTTGTTAGGTTTAGAGGTGTGTAAAAGAAGTTTGTGTGAGGAACGTAAGAACTTCAGATTTGTATATGGGGTGATGAGAGTGGATAGAATAGGAGTACTGGAAGGTTTATAAAGAGTTTTATGGGCAATGGTTAGTTGATGGAATTTAATCAGGTTTTGTAGTTCTAGCCATCCTAGCTGCTTTATATTTATGCAATGGTGGGTTCTGTAAGGGTTTCCTGTTGCAAATCTGACAATGTTATTGTAGGACATTTCCACTTTGCTGAGGTTATTTTTAGATAGCTTAGTAAAAATGGGTGAGGCATAGAGGAGTGTAGAGATTAGATGAGTGTGAGCTATAGTTGTTCTGGCTGTGGGGGAAAGGAAGGGTTTAATCCTATAGAGGGAGCCAAGTTTTTTGTTGACAGTTTTTATAGTATTGTTGATATGGATGTCAAAGTTCAGATTGTTATCAATGGTGATACCAAGTAGTTTGGTGGTTGGGTCTGGTGATATAATGGTACCATTGGTGGATGTAACAGAGAAATCAAAAGGAAAGGACTTGTGAGTAGTATTGTAGAGGAGAAGTTTAGTTTTTTGGGGGGTTCAAAAGAAGGCAACGCTGTGTGAATCATTGTTCAACTGTGTTAAATACCTTCTGGGTAATAGAATGAAGTTCAGATGTGGATTTGGCTGAGCATATAAGTGTGGAGTCATCAGCATATCATATGCATGTGGCTTGGGAGATGGCTAGATGAAGGTCATTAATAAATATGGAGAATAGGAGAGGTCCTAGTATGGACCCTTGAGGGACACCTAGGGTAACCAGTTGGAGGGTAGATAGAGTCTTATGCCAAATTACTGCCTGTTGTCTTTTGTCTAGGTAGGACTGGAACCATTTTATGGAAGGTGCATCTAATGACAGGGATTTGACTGTGTTGATGAGAATCTGAGGATTAACCATATCAAATGCTTTGGACAGGTCAATAAATAGTGCTGAGGAAAGGTTATTAAGGTTGCATTTTTTTGTTTATGCAATCCATAAATAAAAGGAGGGCAGTGGTAGTGCTGTGCGAGGGTCTGAAACCATGCTGACAGCTGGAAAGTAAGTTATTTTGGGATAAGTGGTCAAGTAATTGCCTTTGGATGCATTTCTCCATTATCTTTGCCAAAGGAGAAGGAAGGGCAATGGGGCAGTAGTTGGAGAGCTCAATGGAGTGTCCACCTTTATGGAGGGGGATAATATGAGAGACTTTCCATACACTACGTATGTGACCTTCGGTAATAGTCCTATTAATCAGAATGGAAATGGGATACGCTATAGCTTTGGCTGATAGCTGTAGAAATTCAGCAGGTAGTTGGTCTGCTGAGGGAGAGCATGGTTTTAGTTTTTGTATAAGGGTTAGAATATATGTAGTTGGAACAGGTTGAAAATGAAAAGGAGGGGGTGAGGTTGAGTTATAGGAAGGTAAAGTGAAGCTATTAGGTGATAGCTGACCAGCTAGTGTTTGGATAGCATTAGAAAATAAGGTATTCAATGTATTGGCTGTATTTATGGGATTATTATGGTCAGTATTTTTGAGGGTTTGGTGTGGTGGATAGACCTGGGTGGAGTAATTGGTTAATGCTAGTCCAGAATTTTTGTTGGTTGTTTTGGTTAGTTTGTTGAAATTGTAGGTAGTAATTTCTTTTATCAGAGAGTATAGCTTTCTTAGTGTCATTTCTTAACTGTCTAAAGGTTTGTTGGTAAACAGGGTTTTTAGTCATTCTCCATTTGGCCCAATATTTATTTCTAAGATGCATTTTGTGTTTGGTTTCTTTTGAAAGCCATGGGGCAGACTTGGTTTTAATTCTAATTAATTTGTTTGGAGCATGGTGGTTAAGAATGGCAAGGAAGTTAGAGTTAAAGTATTTGATGGCTTCTTCTAAAGGGAGGTGTCTTAAGGGAGACCAATTGCAAGTTCTTAGTTCCTTTTCGAATAGCTCAGGGTTAAAGTTATTTTTGGATCTGATATTTCTGACAGATGTTGGATTAGGAGTATGGGTTTTATGCCTGATAATATAGGTAAGTGAGTGGTCACTTATATCATCAGGGAGGGTTCCAGAATCATAATTGTGAGGGTGATGGTTTATGAGAATCCAGTCTAACATGCTTGCTTTCTTGTTAGCTTTATTGATCCTGATGGGGGATGTAATGGTTTGAGAAAACCCATACAGATTAATGTGGGTTGTAGGGAGGTTGCTACAATAGCAGTTCCAATCAATGTTTATATCTCCTAGGATTATGGTTTCTTGGGGCAGGTGTTGGGATAGCCAGCAAAGGATATTTTCCATGGTGGCAATGTTATTACCAGGAGGAAGATACATACAGATAATATAGATAGATTTGGCATTGTTAAGATGAAGTTTGGAGATGAGAATTTCTGCATTGGAATCAAGAGGTATTTTGCAGTTGTAGTTGGTTAACTGTAAGCCAGATTGAAATAGAATAGCTACCCCACCACCCTTCTTGGCTACTCGGTTGAGTCTTATCATGTTATATCCAGGTGGAAGGATTTAATTGTCTTTGGTTGCAGGTTTTAACCATGTTTCTGTTAAGCAGAGGATATCAAAGGAATAGACTTCTACTAGAGCTTGGAGTTGAGATACTTTGTTGTTTATGCTATGTATATTAAGATGGGCTACTTGGAGGGAGTTAGATAGTTTGCTAAGGGAATCAATAGGTGAGTTATTTTGGCTATGGAGAGAGCTAGGAGTTTTTGTTGGGCCTGGGTTAGGGTGGATGTCACCATACTTTAATGAGAGTAGTAACCCTATACATTTTGGGTTAGGGAATTTGCTGTACAGAAGTAGATTTTTCCTGAGATTAAGAGTGTTATATTTAATATGTAATATGATATGATATTTTGCAAGTAGGTAGTTGGGTGAAGATGTTACATTAGCATGCTTATAAAGGAGTGGTAGGGATAGAGCATTGGTTTCCTTATTAGGATAGTGATGGTGTGGTGTAGTGGGTATTCATAGGAGGTGAGTAAGTAGGCAAAGATTAGAGGAAGAAATAGTAATAGTGTGAATAAAAGTAGGACATATAATGGGGTGGGTGGTTTATACATTGTACGAATTTACTATTGGATGTGTGTAGGTAGAATTTGGAAGTATAAAGGGTGAGGATGGGGAAGTGTGAAAGTTGTGGTAAGATAGAAGGGAGTGTTAAGAAAAGGTAGATATGAGAGACGATGAGCAGTGGTAAAGTGTTCAGAGAGTAATGGGAAGAGGAAGAGGTGTGGCTAGTAATTCTAAGAGTAATTGAAGAGGAAGAGGTGTGGTTTAGTAAGTATAAGAGTAGGACCCCTGGGGTGGGTGGGAATTGGGGTAGGGAGAGGAGCGGAGTGAGCCAGCAGGGCGAATAGAGCGAGTAGAGACAGATACAGATGCAGTTATAAAAAACAATCAGCAGGACTGACTCCAGAAGGTAAGCTGGAAAAGACAGATGTGGGAAAAGGATAGTGAGAATTGAGCCTAGAAAAGGTGGCTGTGGACAGTAGAAGTAGAGGGTCAAGTGAGAGGACTGAATAGCAGTTAAGGGACAACAGGAGAAATTAATGTAAGTATCTGGGCATAAGAGATATGAAAGAGAGTATGGCTGTGGTAAGGGAGCCACCTAGTGGACAGGTCTGATATTGCAAGGCTGATAAGAGGGAGTTAGAGTACAACAAGGAAAAAGGTTGCTAGACAAAAGGAGTTAATACAGAGGATGGGGGAGAGAGTGTGTGAAGGTACAGTGGGGGGGTAGAGGCTGCTGAATGTCCTAGCTCAGGACTTTCTCTAACCGTGTAGTATAGGTACAATAGTAGAAAGTCTTTCTGGCAGGAATTATTCCACAAACATACTTTTACTGGTGTCCTTGAGAGAGGGATTGTAGGGTAGTTATTCAGTGAGATGAACCACCGATAATTGGAGAGGGTCCTTTATATTCTTATAGACTAGTGCAGGAAGCACAAGATGAGCAGGTAACTTAATGATGCAAGAGAGAGAAGGTAGGGATGAGAAACAATAGTTATCACATAGCAAGGTATGCTTGCTCAAACATTACATTAATCATTCAGAGACAAATATATTGATAGCAAGTTACATTTCCAAAAACCCAAACATTACAAAATAGGCTAATCATTCACAGAGACAATATCCATAGATAGCAGGTATACCTATCCAAAACCTTGTTAGCAACAATGTAAAACTCTATAGTGCAATAGTTCTTTGCCCTTTTGTAGTAGCAGTGAAATTAAATGTAGCAATTAAAACATTTCTACCTACTTAACTGCAGCATTAGTAAATAATGTTAGACATTTTCTACAAATACTATGCTAGAACTACAGCATGAGTAAAACATATGTTAAGCATTTACTTCAAGTACTATGCTAGATCAGGACACTGTGTGAGGCCCAAATAGGATTACACTTTACAATGCGGGGAAATGTATCATAGGGTAACACACAGGTAGAGTGTTATACAGTTCATTACACAGCTACTGCAATTAGCTTTAGGGATTCAATGCAGTAGCCCTAAGGTACTGCTACCCAAAGGTGCTCGTATCAGCAATACAGCTTGTGTACGACAAATCAGTAATTTACCAGCAATTAAACACTGCTGGAGTGAGGTATATTTAGCCAAGCCTTTTATGATCCTCCACCTATATGGTGTACTTCCAAAAGCCGTTTACTGGCTTCTAACAGCAGGGTTTGTAAAGTAAGATAATAATATGCTGTAGGAGGTAGGTCTGTGGAGAGGGGTTAGGCATCAAAAGCCGTTTACTGGCTTAAAGAACAGGGTTCCAAAAGTAAAAGTAATATACTGTAGAAGGTAGGATTGTGGAGAGGATTTAGGCTTCAGGGTAAATGATTAGGTGGCGCCTTTACAACGGCAGATTACAGGCTTCAGAATGGAAAGAAAAAGCTGTTTATGGGCTAAAAACTCCTTTGGCTGAACACATACATGGCACAAGGCTTTTCTGTGCAAAGGATTTAGTCATTAGTGAAAGTGTTTGGGTAGCGCTGCTCAAAAAGCCTTTTACCGGCTTCGGATATCCATATATGATTAAGCACACTCAGAGAATTATCCACATGAGTGCACTCTTTCAAAAGCCATTTATAGGCAAAAATCACCTGTGATTGAACACATACACTGTACAAGGTTGGTATGTGGAGAGAATTCAAGCATCAGGGTAATAAATTATGTAGCATTGCCCAAAAAGCCTTATACAGGCTTCGGAAATCCATACATGAACAGGCACACTCAGAGAAAGGTCCACATGAGTAGGAGTTTAGGAAATTAGTTAATATCAGACTTTGTAGTTCACCAAAGCCTAATGCTGGCTTTCAAATTCACCAGAGGCAGAACTGCAAACTATACAGACCCACTGTGCATATTGTGTATTGTGTATATATATATATATATATATATATATATATATATATATATATATATATATATATATATATATATCGTTCTACTGTGTAGGATCAAGCTACTCTCATGTCGAATTAAAAACACCAACAAAAACAGTTCAAATATACACAATACTAAAAAAATAAAACACTGACTGTAATAATACCAGGAAAGGAAAGCTATTTTCTCTGCAGATATTAACGCTAAAACCCCTCATAACACTATCCTCAAATTCATCTAAATAGTGGTAGTGTTTTGGGGAAGCTTTTTAGAAAGGTAAAGTATAGGTTCCCCTGCACCACCTTAATGGTGGTGCACCTTAGTAATGGGTGCTAACCCTAACCTTAACACTGCCTCTTACCACATTCCTAACCCTACACTTTAACTTACTAAAAATATAACACTACCACAACACAAGACACACTCAAACAGACAAGCATTCACTAACACACAAACAGCACTACATCTCTGCCCTAACCTAGCCCTGACCATAACTCTAAAATGAACAAACTCGCACACAAACATATAACACCTATCCTTCACTCACCCCTGACCCTAACCCTAAATCACATAAACACCCACAACCACTGTGACTCTTCCAACCCCACTTACCAGTTTCAACATTTCATACCATCGATATTTCCGCCACTCGACTATTCATACTATTAACATTAAATCACACCCCCTGCATTTGTCGAAGAAATGCCATTCAACCAAACTTAGGGGAACCATATATATATATATATATATATATATATATATATGCATATGTATATACATATACAGCATGCCTTCTCATTCTCTATCCCCAAAATACAGCCATCTTCTGTGTATCCTTTTGAAGTCAAACTGGGACAAAACTGAAAAGAAAAAACAAATAGAATGCAACATATTTGCTGGCAGACATATATAAACAGCATGCTTATTTACTCTCCCCAAAAATATAGTCACCTGCATATGTATCAGATGTTTGATTGTGAGGAAAATGGAAAAGAAAAATAATGATTACAATAATATTTCCAATTTGTTACTTCTAGAGACAGTGCAGTGTTCCTATACAAGCTATACCCTCTGTGCAGCCCATTTGAAGTTTGTGAGAAAAGTTAAAGAAATAATGACCACACTGTCCCCAACCCAATACAAAATATAGTGACCTCTGAGGTTAGGAAGGAACATTAAAAAAATAATGACATCATCCCCAGCTCCCCACCCAAAAAATACAGAGACCTTCTGTGTATACCTATGATCAGGGCTGTTTCTAGACTACGTGGGTCTCATGGCAGAACTGAATACTAAGCCCATGTTAAAATCTACTTGTACAGCCTTGGTGTGTGGGGTAACCAGCCCCCAGAAGTTCTGAAGGGCTGGACATTCTGTGATGCAGATATCCTTTATTTTTCCAGACATATCCTAGATCTAGTCATTACCAACATGAGTGACCGGTGTTCCACACCAGAAGTCAATGCCTCATTGGTCCGATCTGACCATAAGCTAATTACCCTAGATAGCCACATCCTGCCCCCACCCCCCATTAAGAAAACCATGGTAAAAATTTTCTCCAAAGCCAGCTTCATGCTTCTTAACACAGAAGTGGTGAACTTCATGACACCCATGCAGATGGACAATACAGTTACGACTACTGAATCCTACACAACTGCACTTTATAAGCACTTACATGAGTGCATGGATCATGCTATCCCAAACAGAACCAAGACGCTATCCTCCAAAAAAGGAAGCCAATCTGGTGGTCCCCTGCCATAAACAAACTGTACAACAAAAGAGAGTAAAATCCCATGAGTGGTGGAGCTCCCTGATCAGCCTCAGTAAGAAGCTGCGATCCCTGATTAAATCCTCCAAAGCTAGTTACGAAAACAAAATCACCACTGATTCTAAAGACAACCACAAAGCATTCTATAGCTATGTCAAGAATCTCAATGGCAACACTCAGATCTGCTCTGAGTTACAGCACAATGGCACTAAATATACAGACCCAACTGATATTGCCAACATCCTGGCAGATAGGTTCAATGCTAACTTTACCCCCTCTCTCACCCCCTAAAGAGCCCATCTCTATAACGGAAGAATGCAAAGTTACTGTAATCACGGCTGCACAGGTAAAAATCACACTCTCCAAAGCCAAGAACACAGCATCCATGGGAAAACACAACAACCCAGGCTGCGTTCTACATGAACTACAGAACAAACTAGCACCCCACCTAAGTACCATGTTCAGTCATAGCCTTACCTCAGGCTTTGTACCTGCTGAATGGTGCACAGCGATGGTTATCCCACTCCACAAGGGGGGAGCCACCACAGACTCTGGGAACTACCGCCTCATTAGCCTGACAAGCCTGGTCTGCAAGGCCATGGAACATATCATCATGGAACTTATAAACAAAGACATTGGTAATCCCCAAACTCTGGACCCCACCCAGTTCGGGTTTGTAAAAGGCAGATCATGTCTCCTAAACCTGATAGACTTCTTTGAAGCAGTCACCAAAGCTGTAGACAAGGGTAAGGTGGTTCACACAGCCTATCTAGATCTTGCCAAAGCTTTTGACACCATCCCCCACTCTGGAATTATAGGTAAACTCACTAAACTAGGTATAAATCCCTATGTCACAAGATGGGCTGCCAACTGGCTCACTGACAGAACCCACACTGTGAAAGTAGCAGACTCCAAATCTGACTTCAGACCAGTGACAAGTGGAATACCACAGGGTTCAGTCCTGAGTCCTCTCCTGTTTGGTATCTACTTTTCTGAAGTACAGGATAACACAGAAGGTCTTTGGATAACGAAGTTCACAGATGACTGCAAACCAGTAGCCATAATCGAAACTCCTAATGATGTGGACATCCTACAAAAGGGCCTTATTGAAACATATGCCTGGTGTCAAAGCCATGGCCTCAAGCTCAATGCCAAAAAGTGCATTGTCATCCCCTTTGGTAAAAACTCTGTACCCATGAACTACAACATAGGCAGTAGAATACTTAACACCAAAAGTGTGATAAGAGACCTTGGGACACAGGTGGACAGTAGTCTCTCCTTTGATAATCACATCACCACAGTAGTCAGGAAATCCTTCTACGTGGCACACCTCATCACAAAAGGTTTCTCATCCAGAAAAAAAGATGTCATTGTTCCCCTCTACTCATCACTCATTAGACCCATTATAGAGTACAATGCCCCTTTTGGTATGTACCTCAAAAGACATCTACAACAACTGGAAAGGCTGCAGAAATACCTCACAAAGAGGATTACCGGCCTCAAACAGATGCCCTATGCAGACTGTCTCAAAAAACTCCAGCTTTACTCCATCGCATATCACCTACTCAGAGGTGATCTCTGCCTAACATACAAAGCTATGTCAAACCCAGAGCTGTTGGACATGCTCCACTTAAAGAAATCCCAATCCCTCCAAGCTACATGCTCTAGGGACCTAAACCTTGTCACCACAATAAACAGAACATGCTGGAGGGATAGATTCCTGTCCCAGAGACTTCCCATACTCTGGAATAAACTACCTATCTATATCAAACAAAGCTCCTCATTAGCACTCTTCAAGAAAAATCTTGATGATTGCATGGGAAATAGGAAATTCACCCCAGGGATCACCTCTGTGGCTCTGCTTGACAGTGGCACAGG
Source organism: Protopterus annectens (assembly GCF_019279795.1). Lineage (NCBI taxonomy): Eukaryota > Metazoa > Chordata > Ceratodontiformes > Protopteridae > Protopterus > Protopterus annectens. The sequence continues at coordinate 845,984,291 of NC_056746.1, read as the reverse complement.
AAAATAATTTTCTTGGGTGGCAAAAGCCGAGGTACCTTTTTGGCTGAGCTTGTATTGGCCCCAGGTCTGATAGCCTAGTACCTACCTATGAACCTATGAACCTATGAACATAGCTGTTAAACTGAGCAAGTGACAATAGGCTCAGTTACTTTCATCCAGACAACCCCCACCAAGCATTTATAGCCATTTGTACAATTCAGACATCTGATTGTGATAATAAAGGATGACTGCATAATGAATTTCACCTTTGTTCCAAACAAACAGTTCCCAAACATTAAAATATTGCATGTTGCTTCATGTAATCACATTAGTCCTGCAAAACCACAATAAAAAGCAAACAACAGCAGGCAGCTAGTAATTTTCCTTCCCAGAAGACAGCCACATCAATTACACCTACTCTGTCTATCAATACTAGTTATCTTGTTTATTAGTCCATCGTACTTGTCACAAATGTGCATTAGTCCTGCTAAGCTAGTTAGTAACTGTTTAAACTGAGCAAATGATAAGAGGGTAACTTTCATCCTGCCAACCCATACCCCACCCAGCAGTTACAGCCACCATGTCTGATAGCTGTGTAATATTATTTCACCTCGTCACATACCTCTCAGCTGTCTAGACTTCCACAGAATATCCAGTTTGTTTGTCTCATCATTTAAGTCTGTTCACATAAAATTTGTGGTTTTCTAGAAAATCACTGAGGATTGAAGTCATTAAATAATGACATACATTTGAGCTTCAGACTTCAAATCCTTCAGAAAATGTTGCTAACACATCCTGTTATTCAACTTTCTAATTTTATTAGAGTAGTATTTAAAATGTGATCCTATGTTTGGGCCTTTGCCTCCATACCTCTCATGATTTTTGGCCTTGCCCAGATTTCTTCCTAATTGCTTATGAGGTATGCCTTGACAGTCCATAAAATTTGCCGCACATTAAAGCATTCCAGTCTAAGCTTCTCCGCAAAAATCATAAAGCCAGACTAATATTACCAAAAATATCTGGTTGATCAGTAACAGCATCAATGTTAAAACATTACTGACACTTTTCTCACCACAACATTACTCTCATCTCAAACGTTCACACAAAATAAGTCTGAAATATTGGTCGAATTATTTGGTTGATCACTGCCAGCATTACTGTAAAACTGGCAATAATACTTCTGTCCATACCTCTCAACCTCTTAGTACAAAAAATATGGATAAAGCCAAAAACAACGAGGAGACAAAGCCCCCAAAATAGGGACACGATTTAAATATTGTTGCTAGAATAAAATCTATTGTGTTGTCATGCATTTTCTGAAGGACATGAAGTTTGAAACTGAAATGCTTGTCATTATTTAGTGAATTTAGTCCTCAAAGATTTGCCACAAAAATTCAGAAGACCACAAATTTAACAGACTAAAAATAACAGGCAAATATCTGGACATTCTCTGAAAATCTGAACAGTTGAGAGGTATGCTTCTGTCACCAGTACCATGCCTTTATTCCTGCCTCTACTCTGTCCCTTGTAAACAAAAAAAAAATTATACAAACTCCTTCAGGCACTTTCATGTCTATATTTGAATGTTGTGAGGTCTGTACTTCCATAACCCTGGAACGTTTAAGGTTAATATAATGTAACTTGACGTGAATGTCAAGTCAACTGGAGCATCACTTTATAGAGTAAACAAACATTACTCTAAAAAATAAATAAGTAAATAAGAAAGAGCCCCCCCTACAAACACTGCACCTGAAGGGTTTAACTAGTTCACCTATGAGTAAGGACAAACCTGTTCCTCTAAATAACTCAGTTATACACTTTTTCCTTACACAACCACAAAAGGACATGTGACTGCATGGGGAAAGACAACTCCCTCATTGTAGTATATGTATATAAACCAGCTGAGTTCTGTACCTTGTCTGGTTAATGATAAACTGTGCATCAACACCCCCCCCCCAAGACTAACAAACCATATGCATCACTGTGCCTCTCTCTCTCTCTACATATATATATATATATATATATATATATATATATATATATATATATATATATATACACACACACACATATACTTCTGTGAGCTGTCATACTTCAGAATGGAAGTAAGGATGTCAATGCAGAGACAAAATGCTAAAGTAAGAAGTCACAAAGTGAGGAAGGCAGATTACTCTGATGTTAGTAAATCATTTTACAGCTCTTAAATAGGACAGTAACTGACAGAGTAAAAATTATGTCCAATGCGTGTGCTATGTTTATGATTCTAACTGGAGGGTCTTTCATTCTATCATACAGAGCTACCCCAGACCACAGAAATATTTCTAAGTTCCTCCTAGATAACAAACAGTACACTGAACCTCTACATACAAGGAAAATATGTGCAATATTGCAGAAAAACAAATGACACCCCTCTCTCACCCACCCACCTACACCACCAGACACAAAAACATTTTAAATAACCATGATCTGGCTTAGTATAATAATCTTCTGTTAATTATGTGCACAGTTACTTATTATTTAATTAATTCACTCATTAATTAATTCATTTTATTAATCACAATAATCCAATTGGACTAGAACTTTTTTCAGTGGTGGCCAAAGGAAAAAAGCTCCACAAGATACATGGATACAAATGTAACAAAGATATGCAAATTTACAACAAGGTTTAAGAGGCTTACTATAACATAGTACAATTAGATACATTGTAGCTTAAATAAATAAATAAATCATAGGGATCCACAGTGGTGGCATATAAAAGCAATTTGCAAACAGTTCACACAGATCTCAACATAAAAAGATAGCATGATAACCAATAGATAAACAATAGTTTACAGTCATAACATTTTTTCTTTAAGATTTTATTTATTAGAATGCCCCCCCCCCCCCCCCAAGAAATGTAGAGTTGGCTACAGAGTACAGAAGGTCAGAAGTTTTGTGGAGAGAAAAGGGATTGTTGGAAACAAATTTGAAAAAGCAGTTTTAACCCAGTGTGAACAAAAATAAATACTTATTATAGATATAATTAGTTTGTAAGGAAAAAGTAGAAAAAAATATTAATGAGAATAAGGAAAAACTTGAGGATGAGCTCGAGGAAAGAGGAGACCATCAATTTAGGTAAGATGTTATTTATACATATCTCTGTTGAAAAATAATTCTCTCAGGTATTAATGTAAATGTTAGTTAATTAATGTACAAAGCCACATAATTGTAAGATGAGTCTTTAAATTCATTTATATACACATTTTATTTGATTCTAGCCTAATCTCACAAAAATATATTTAATGATTTAAATATACAACATTTTCAAACTTGTTTGGGCCTTTGTAGAAACTAACAAAGGCCAGCCTCACCAGTTTGAGAAACACTGACCTACATAAATTTAGGGGTCTGCTGTAGTGAGATAATTGACAGGTTCTTTGTCCACCTTGAAGTGGCTTAACAATGGAGGCAGCTGGCATTTTGTGTGTGCCCTTTCAAATATGGAATAACAAGACTTCAGCTTTAGTCAGGTAAAGAAAACTCAGATGTTCTTTGTCTGAAGCAGCATCCAAAGAAATAAAGTGAATACAAGTTCTTTAGCAGTGTAAGGAAGCATAAGTGGGGATGCTGCTCAGAACAGAAAATAGTACAGTGATAGCTATTCCAACCCCCCCCCCCAACACACACAAACACAAATGCAGCTAATTTTTTGTGCAGGCATAAGGGGAGTGTTGCACTCCTGAGTGTACCATCCTTCGGATGATGCATTAAACTGAGACCCCATCTGCTTGGATTGGTTGTAGCTCAGGTGAATGTAAACAATCCCACAACACCTATCAAAAAGAGTAGCAGTAGTTTTTCAATGCCCTAACCAAATATTCCAAAGTAGTAGTATAACTACCACTTTGGATCTACCCTGAAAGAGCTACTATCCTAGTGGGACTAACCCAGTCAATAAAGGATAAATAAATAAAATAATGTCATGTATGGCTTTAGCTGGCTCTAATTAACAAGCTTTTAACATATGAGGCTAGGAAGCAAAACTTCAAAAATATTAACTTCCAGTGAATGAATGAACGAATGAATGAATGAATGAATGAATGAATGAATGAATGAATGAAAGGAATGCTGATGACTGCCTAAAAATGCCTGTGACTGTGAAGCTCTCACGTTAAGTGACCTATTTAAAACAGAGTGCATCTGTGTGTTTGTGTGTGTGTGTGTGTGTGTGTGTGTGTGTGTGTGTGTGTGTGTGTGTGTGTGTGTGTCTGGTGTTTGTGTGTGCGGGAGGGGGGGCATGGGTAGAATAAAGTCAACTGACTGTGACTTCCATGCTAACATCCACAGCAGATACCTAAGATAAGATTATCTTTTCCTATGTTTACTGTATCTAGGCAGGCTGCTACTTTCTGCTGTTCCCACTTCCTTTGTATTCAGTTTAGTTCCCCTTGCTGCAAGTGATAGAAAATTCAAACTGTCGGATTTAGACATACCAGAATTCAAGTATTCATCTGAAAAAGAGGCAGTCTTTCTTCAAATGTACTATACTGTGCTAAGATATAAGAGATGCTGACTTTTGTTGGGTGTATATTATATTAACAAAATTCCTTTTAAGCGAATGTAAAAACACCAACACATATTGCGCAAACCGCGAATATGCTGAACGTACTAAACCACGAAATACAAAAAGTCGAATCCCCATAGTCGGCCAACTCCACCTCCCACTACATACAGCCTACCCAAACAAAATAAATAAACCACATGCATACACTAACCAAAACCTTACTTCTAACCCTAAAGTAAAGCACCAAAACCCTACTTCTAACCCTACACTAAACCTTACATACATTACTATCTATGCACTATCCTTACCCCCTCCCTAACCCTAAGGTCTGTAACTATCGCACACTTACCCTACAGCGATATACCAAAACAAAACAAATAATCCACACACATACATTTAACAAAACCCTAATTCTAACCCTACACTAAACCTTACATACATTACCTATCTATGCACTTACCTTAACCCGCACCCTAACCCTAAGGTCCATAACTATCACACACTTACCTTACAAAGCTGTACCGCAGACGGGACAACCATGACACTTCAACTTTTTAAATTTTACAGTTTAGTACGTTTGGCATAATCGCGGTTCACGCAATACATGTCACTGTTTTCACATTCGCTTAAATGGATTTTCGCTATTATAATATAGACCCACTTTTGTTATGCTTTTTGCTTGAGACAATATATACTTTTAAGCATGAAACTGGCATATTTAAAACTATTTGTATTCATATTTTAACCATGCACAGCAACTCAGGCTATGTTCTTTTACAGAGGCAACAAGGTGACAGTGTCTGGTTAAATAAATTGCTTACAGTGTTAGAAGTCTTAGAGATGAAGTTGAGAGTGATAGAACTAAACCCAGAATGACTGGACAAAGCTTGTTTTCTTTTTAGCTTATTGCTTTTTTTCCACCTCCAACTAACACAGGCCATTTCTGTAGTGAACACACCTCCTGGATTGTTGTTCCTCTTTTTACCCCATATCACTGTACTAGGCGTCTTCAGCATGAGTTTGGCCATAGGCTTCAGTTTCACTTCCTTTTGCAAGGATTTGTTTGATATTCCATGCTAAAATTTAACCTACTTAGCTTGCATCTCCATTTTATTTCTGCACTGTGATATAACTACAGCTTGTGGGTGTTACCACCATGTGACACTCGGGCCCTAACAGTGGCCCATTAACATCATCGGGGAGTTCTTCAGGTGGTTTAATTCAGAGCAAGATACAAAAGTACTGGGGAGCTCTCTATCTATCTCTTCCAACACTTCCTGAACAATGATAGTACATATTGTGTATTACCTCTCAACTGTACAGATTTTTGCAGAATGTCCAGATTTGTGCCTTATATTTTTGGTCCGTTTTTCATAAAATTGTGGCCTTCTAGCAAATTAGGGGCAAAATGACAGACATTTGGGTTTCTGACTTCATACCCTTCAGATAATTCATGGCAATGCAAAACCTGTTATTCTATCAACTTTCTAAGTTTGTAAGAGCAATATTTAAAAATTATCCCTATTTGTACCACTTTTTTCATGGCTTTGTCCAGATTTCTTACTTTAAGAGGTTGAGAGGTATGTGTGTATATAAGCTTAACTTTGCATTACTGCCCTATCAGTCTGCTCTTAAATTTCATTGCACACTACCATGTATCTATACCTTAAACATAGTGCTATCTCCTAGGTTTGGATTTCTGTCACGTTATTGTTGTTCAGACCTGGTTTGTATTCCTGTCACATGTTACTGGTGTTGACATTTTTCTTTCTTGCATTGGATCTACCAATCTCTTATGGCTTTACTTAATCTCCTCTAATTTCTTTTTTGCCACTTCCAACTAACACTGGCCATCTTGGTGGTAAACCCATTGGTGGATAAGTGCTCCATCCCGATTAACAGATATTAAATAAAATAAAATTAAATAAACATGGCAATAAGGTGTTCCATTATGGTATGTCATCATGCATGTGAATAGACAAAGAAAGAGATATCCCACCATGCAGCATAAGTGCACAGAGCAGTGTTGTCCAACCTGAAATATTCAGACATGTGGCACAAGGGTCCCATTATGAACTGTGTGTACACACAGTATATGTTGCAACAGCATACAGACTGAGTACACATGGCATGTGTATCTATCCTGTGTCACCCGTACATGTGACACATCAATACTTTCACTGCCCTTATCTGAGAGTTATGTACACATGACAATGTTTAGTCCAATCTGCATCACGAGCACACAAGGCATGATTTGTGACAGTGCATAAAGTGGGTGCACACAGTGTAGAATATCACAATGTGCAGAATGGATACACACAGCATGGGGCATCTCAAAGGGCACCAGGATACACATGGCAAAGGGTGTCATAATAAGCTGAGTGTTGTGTCTTATATGTTTTCATGTATATGGTAATGGTTTTATAACATAATTTTTCAAACAAAGTTAGGCAGTGCAGTTTTACCTTTGTAATGTAAAACTACAGAATGCAACTTGTTATTACTATAGCAATAACCCACGCCTGGGTGTGGGTAATGCGGGATTTACCCACGGTTGGCATGGTTTGGTCCCGAGGGCGAAGCCCGAGGAACCAAACAAAGACAACCGTGGGCAAATCCCGCATTACCCACACCCAAAAGTGGGTTATTGCTATTATACTATGACATTATTTAAGAAAAGAAATAATTACTTTTCTTAAATAATGGCATTGTATAATGCCTCTTTGCTGCCCTTCCACAGCTGTCTGGTATCCGCGGCAGTTCTGATGTACTGCGCATGCCTACGCAGTACAGCAGAGCTGTGGCCAAAAGCAATGGAGAAAGCAAGATCTCTGTTGCTTTTTACTGTTTCGCTATGTTAAATTGGCTTGTCCATTGCTTATTTTAAAGCTGTCTCGCTATGTTAAACCCATTTAACATAGCAAAACAGTAAAAAGCAATGGAGATCTTGCTTTCTCCATTGCTTTTTCTTTTAAACCTGTCTCGCTATGTTAAATGGGTTTAACATAGCGAGACAGCTTTAAAATAAGCAACGGAGATCTCCGTTGCTTATTTTAAAGCTGTCTCGCTATGTTAAACCCATTTAACATAGCGAGACAGGTTTAAAAAAAAGCAACGGAGAAAGCAAGATCTCCGTTGCTTTTTACACACTGTGTCACTATGTTAAAGGAGTTTAACATAGCGAGACAGCTTTAAAAAAAGCAACGGAGATTTCCGTTGCTTTTTTTAAACTTGTGTCACTATGTTAAACTCTTTTAACATAGCGAGACAGTGTTTTAAAAGAGACTTATACTAATGGAAAAAGTCCGGGCGACAGGACCTTTTTCCATTAGTATAAGTCAATTTACAACGTGCACGCTGGCCAATCAGCGTGCACGTTTTGGAATATTAATGGGGGGGGTCATGGTATAATTGGTATTATTTTGCATTTTTTATGCCTGTTATTGTGCACACTTGTTCAGTTGTCTTAATTGTACAATATTTTATGCTTTAATTTGCTCATCTCTAATTTATAATGACTTGTCGTAAAGTTTTGTAAAGAGACATCTGTGTCTTTCATATTTCCTGTGCTGAGTAACAGCTCTAAATAATTTGTTTTAACTTCAGAAGCATCCATTCATTCATTCATTCTCTTGTAATCACTTTACCATGCTCATGTTCACTGAAGATTGCAGAGTCTATCTTCACAAGCAAAGGGCAGGTCAGAGAACATTTCACACAAAAAAACACAAACACACAGTCCCCAAATACCCTAACCTACCTAAAGTAACCTCCTAAATCCAAATCTGCATTTACTTAAACACAGAAACTAAAATAAAATTTAATTAAAATGTGCACATTTTTTTATTCACTTAAGTGCAAAAAATACATGGAAACGCAAAAAATACATGCAAACACCCTCTCAAAAACAACATTGCTCATCCAAATCAACCTCAGAAAAACAAAGTCCATTCTTATTAGAATAAAAACATTGAAACAAAAGCATAAAATGGAAATGAGAACATGGCCACAGCTAGTAAATTGGTTAACTGGCATTACTGGCAAACTGGATCCAATTCTAATTATTTAAACTAACTGAAACAGGTAGTTAAACTAGAGAACTAACAAATCCAAACACAACCTTCACTAAACTACTAAAATAGAGAAAACACTAAACTGACACTACAAAAAAGATAAAAAAAATTCAGAATCTACCAGAGAAAAACAATAATGAGATACCCATTCAGAAAAAAAAAAATATATATATATATATATATATATATACATATATATATATGCAGTAAAAAAGTGCAGGTTAACACCACGATAAATAAAACGAACCTTTATTGACAAAAAATGAGCGCTTTCGCGTGCCCACAAGCTGCACGCTTCTTCAGATGAGTTTAATATCATAGTGAAACCATTCACTATATATACAGAAATGATAATTACTAAATATATTAATTCATCTAATTAAGCAATAATTATTCAATTATGCTGTTTGAAATGCCCATTCATTTAAAGCAATACAACAAAATACAACTATAAATAAAAATATAAATAAAAGCAAGAATGAACATAGTTGTTGTGCCGTATTACCATTCATTATATTCATCTCATCAGATGATCAGCGAATACCATAAATAGTATTAAATAACTATGCATCTATCTAAATTATCCATATATAACAGACTTTCGATTGTTTGACAGAAACCAGCAAATGTAACATATCCAGCATTTAAAATACGTATAGACAAGTTAGCAGCAGTATAAGAAATATATATACATAAATTAGCAGCAGTATGAAGAAAATTAGCAGCAATACAAAAATATTTAATATATTAATTCCTATTCCATAGAGTAGATATAGCTAATAAAAGTATTTATATGAACTTAATTGTATTTATAAATATCTGTCACTGCATTAATATTAACTATAAATATATATTTTTTAATACACATCTTTAACCTGTATTTTAAATACATGTTTTAAAAAATTTTTATAACAACAGATATTGAATTATTCTCTTATTAAAAAATCTTTATTTAATAGTTACAATTATAAATATATATATATATGCTTTATTATTTATTATTTATGGATATTTATTGATATTTATTCATTTATAAAAATTACATATATATACATATCTCTTTTAATAATTCCAAAATAAATCTACTCTATGGAATAGGAATTAATATATTAAATATTTTTGTATTGCTGCTAATTTTCTTCATATTGCTGCTAATTTATGTATATATATTTCTTATACTGCTGCTAACTTGTCTATATGTATTTTAAATGCTGGATATGTTACATTTGCTGGTTTCTGTCAAACAATCGAAAGTCTGTTATATATGGATAATTTAGATAGATGCATAGTTATTTAATACTATTTATGGTATTCGCTGATCATCTGATGAGATGAATATAATGAATGGTAATACGGCACAAAAACTATGTTCATTCTTGTTTTTATTTATATTTTTATTTATAGTTGTATTTTGTTCTATTGCTTTAAAGGAATGGGCATTTCAAACAGCATAATTGAATAATTATTGCTTAATTAGATGAATTAATATATTTAGTAATTATCATTTCTGTATATATAGTGAATGGTTTCACTATGATATTAAACTCATCTGAAGAAGCGTGCAGCTTGTGGGCACACGAAAGCGCTCATTTTTTGTCAATAAAGGTTCGTTTTATTTATCGTGGTGTTAACCTGCACTTTTTTACTGCATTACTTTTTGGATTTTGGCTGCTGGTTAACTTTGAGAGAGAGGTTTGTTATTTCTTCCTATATATATATATATATATATATATATATATATATATATATATATATATGGATTCCTATTACAAGAACAAAAGTTCACTACTTCAAACTTGTAATAGGAAGCCTCACTTCTGCGAAAGTTCACTTTAATGAAAGTGAACTTTTGCGTAAGTGCACTTCACCGAAAACACCGCAGCACAGTGGAGAACATAAAAAACAAGCTATGTCCTCCACTATGGTGTGACAGTCATGGACCTTAGGATTAGGGCATGGGTTAGGGTAAGGGGATAGTTAGTAAAGCTATCCCCTTACCCTAAACCATGCCATAACCCTAAGGTTCGTGACTATCCCACCATAGTGGAGGACATTGCTATGTCCTTCACTGCACTGCAGTCTTCACAGAAGTTAGGGTTAGGGCACAGGTCATGGTAAGGGGATATGGGCTATCCCCTTACTATGACCCGTGCCCTAACCCTAAGGTCCATGAGTACTGCACAGAAGTTCAGTACAACACCCGTTCGTTGTAGTGAACTTTGCGTAAGTGCACTTTCGATTAAGTGCACTTTCGCTGCATTGAGCATTCCATGCACTATTTTGAATTAGTGAAAATTCGATCTAGTGTATGGAACCCATATATATATATATATATATATATATATATAATATATATATATATATATATATATATATATATATATATATATGTATGTATATATATATATATATATATATAAACACACCCACACACACAAATTTGCAAACTACCTAAATACCTTTTCCATATTTAATTTTGTATAACCTTTTTAAAGATAACCCTAGGAGCAAGTTACAAAAAAATAAAACCTCCCCCTGGTGGCAATTTGATGTAACCGTCTGAGTGTGATATAGAATACTGGACCTAAAGCAGTGAGATGAGTGTACCACTTAGTGGCACAATGTACCAGCATACAGTGTGGTGCTCATGGTAAGGTTTTAGTTGATTAATGCTGCATCAGAGTTTCTGAATTTTTATATATCCAGGTGAAACAGGTTATCTAAATCTGTATCAAAGGACTGAACACCTAGGCTGGAGTTCATATTTGTATAATATACAGCAGAGTGCTAACACATGTACAGGCCATTTTCAGAGTACTGGTAATCTTCAGACAATGCTAATGCATGTCTTATTAGCTGGGAGACATATTGTGCAGCGAACTCCTCAAAAACTAGCTCTGTGCATATAGGCAGTGCTCATCTACAAACCCAGACCTGAAATCTGTACTCATATTTTATTTTCTTCAGCATTGTACTTTTTTTAATTTGTCTCTAGGGATATTTTTCTTGTTAGTTGTATCACTTAATTTCTCTGTTTAGTAACTGTGGCTAATTTCTTTTAAGAAAATGCAAGAGTTTTTTTTTCAGTCAAGTATGATTTTTATGAGATAATCTGTATCGTTTTCTGGGAAAACTTTCTGATTTTAAAGAATAAAATACAATGATAGCCAATCTAAGCACTTTTTTCTGACTACAGTACTTACAATTTGTTCATTATCACCACAAATGTACATGTTTTCCAGTTTTCTTTTACCTGACATTAACTTTCTGTAAGGATTACTTGAAACACAGGGCAGTAGAGTTTCACCTTTGGTCATCACTCTAGTAAATGTACAGTAGTCAGTTTCTCTTTTAAAATTAGTATGTCTACATACTTCAAAGCTAATTAATGACATAATCTTTGCATCACTGATTAAAATGTTTCATTTACTACAAGTAAAATAAATCACAACAGCAACTATATAACTAGTTTAATTATTTTAACCCACACCACTTACATTACTTGCTAACCCGCGGTAGTGGTGCTGCGGTAGCGTTGTCACCTCACAGCAAGATGTTGTCCCGTTTGATTTTCAGCTAGAGCGTCTTCTGTGTGGAGGCATGCTTGAATGGGTGTGCCTTCGTTGAAGGTTGTGTGTCAGGGCTGATAACTCGGCATGTAAAAATCCACTACCAAACATTAGCAGACCGGAGTTCCGCTGCGGCGACCCCTGACCGGGAAAGCCGAAGGACACAATAACTTACATTACTTGCTAAGAAGTGAATGCATTCTCTTGTCAGTCAAGAATCATCCTCTAATTTTATTGACAGCACTTTGTAATTGGGTCTGCTTGAATTTGCAAATTGACTGGTAGCTACTAATGCTGAATGTAAACACTGCAATAAACCTGTCCAGTGAGTTACTGTTCCTGCAATTCAAGTCAGTGTAAGTGAGAGGAGCTGACACTCCTCTGGCCACTAAAGCTGCATACCTGAGGGTTACAAGAATTGGACAGATATCCATTTGATCATTTTCCCACTTCAGTACCTCAGTTTTCACTAAATGTCTCAGTGGGTCACAAAAAAAACAACAACAACAAAAAATGTTTTAACATACAGTATCAATACACATGATAGGGGTACACCACTATACAGTGCTCAGAAATATGAAATGCATACTAATGGCGTATGCGGTGGGTATACACAAGGCACTGGGCATGCCGCCCTGCAGCACTGGTACACCTGCTGTAGAGTGTTACATTTTATATATATATATATATATATATATATATATATATATATATACATATACATATATATATATATATATATATATATATATATATATATATAGTGAAAGTGCATATTATAGGAGACCATAGCCTGCATATCTGGTGGACATGGAAAGGGGTGCCATAGTATGCAGCATTGGCATGTATGGTACTATGGACTGGACCATACCATCTGAGTGTATATGGAATGAAGTGTCCTACCATGCAGTATGGCTTCACACAGCAAGGGGTGGGCTATCATGTATGTGTCTACACAAAGTGCCACAACATACATAAGAGGTACACATGGCATGGGGTGCTCCAATTTGCATCATGGGTACCTCACAGCCTACGTTATTATAGTATGTAAAGTGGGAACTCAGGATGGAATAATGCAACCTGCTTCATGGTTGCATACAATGAGGACTTTTACAGCATGCAGTATGATATGCATGACATAGAATGTCAAGATCAATCAATCAAGTGATCAAGAGATAGCTGGCATTGGATGTCACAGTATGCAGTGTAGGTAAACATAGCATGTGTTGTCCTACAATACAGTACAGATAAAAATGGCAGCGGTGTTCTGCTGTAGGTGAATATGGCATAGGGTGCACCATGTTCTAATGTGCGCACACCTAGTGTGGGGTTTCATAGAGTGCAAAGAGGGTGCATATAGTAGGGGTATAGGTGTATCATCATGCAGTTTAGGTACACATGGCACAGGCTATCACCTTATGAAAAGCAGACACACATGGAGTGAAATTTCACAGTATGCAGATATGCTATAGGTAGCAGAGGTTTTCCAGCATGGCATGTTGCACCAAAACCTGCAGCAATGTTACACACACCATGGAGTATCACAATATACATTATATGTATACATGGCATGGAGTATACCATCACTGGCATTATGAGCACATATAGCAAGGAGTCGGTGGTGGTGCTGCGGTAGCTTTGTCGCCTCACAGTAAGACGCTGTCCGGTTCGATTCTCAGCTAGAGCGTCTTCTGCGTAGAGACATGCGTGAATGGGTGTACCTTCATTGAAGGTTGTGCGGCAGGCCTGGCAAGCCGGTACGTAAAAATCAACTGCCAATCATTAGCGGACTGGAGTTCCGTTGTGGCGACCCCTAAATGGGAAAAGCCGAAAGACACAAACAAATAGCAAGGAGTATTGTGTTATGTAGAGTGAGTACACATAGCACTGAGTGTTATAGCATACAATATGAGTACACATGGAATAGGATTTCCTAGAATACAATGAAGGAATACATGCCATGGGTGTCTTGTCATGCAGATTAGGCACACATATAAGGGTGGTCTCATCATGCAGACTGCATGCACATATCAAAGGGTGCTACAGTATGGACAGTGCATGCATATAATCCATGGCACTGGACATGTCAGCAAACAGTATAAGTACACATGGACTAGGCCACTCCCTAACACAATCTGGGTATATAAAGCATGAGTGTCCTATTACATACAAGTGCACATAGTAGGCATGGTCATGGCATACAGTGAGCATGCATATCATGAAATGTCACAATATGTAAAGCATGTAAAAGTGGCATGGAGAGTGCAAGCATGCAGTTTGTATACAACTAGCATGGGTTACATCAGCCTACCACGTGGGTGATTGATAAATGATTAATGCAGAAAGTAAGATGGGAGATGAGCAGTCCAGATTCAGATCAGAATGCAGCAGAATCAACCCAATGTTTGCAGTGAGACAGACAGTTGAGAAAAAGCTAAAGATAACGAAGGGGTCCAACTGGGCATTCCTAGACTTGGAAAGAGCATATCACAAAGGTCCTAAGAAAGCTGATTTGGGCAGTCCTGCTATGGTTCAAAGTCCTAAAAACACTGACAGAAATAGTGTAGGCTATGTACAAGGACCCAATGACACAACTATAAACAGTGTTCAGACTCACAGAGGGGTTCCAAGTGAAAGTGGATGTGCATCGGTGTTCAGCTCTGCTATTCATATTAGAGATGGACTGCATTAGCAAATAGGTCAGAAGGGACAGATCCGACAAAGTTGCTTTATGCAGATGATGTGGAATTACATGCAGTGTTTGAACAAGAACTTTAGCAAATGACAGGAAATGGAACTTATAACCGAGTACAGACAAGACTTTTGTCATGCAGCAAATGGGAGCAACCAAAATAAGCTGAAAATTGAGACAGAAGGGGAAAACAGTGGGACAGGCTAACAACTTCAAGTATCTGGGAGGAATGGTTAAGGAGAAGGAAGTCTGAATAAAGAGGTCAAAGCTAGAATCATAGAGGCTGCAGCCAACTGGCACAGAGTATCAGAGGTAGTTTATGACAGAAAATTCCAAAGAAGATGAAAAGTAAGGTGCATAAAACAGTAGTGTGACCAGTAATACTGTATGGTACAGAAACCTGGGCAGAAAAAATAGAGCAGTTGTGGAAGTTAAAGGTGAAATACCTGAGATGGATGGTAGCATGCACACTGTAGTACAGATGAAGAAATGAGGACATCAGAGCAGAAGCAAAAGTAACTCCAATTTCAGAGAAGGCCAAAGAGAACAGATTCATGTGCTTCAGACATACGAGCAGAAAAGCAGAGGACAATTTGGTACAGAAGATTTAGGAAACAAGTACATTGAACAAAGAGATACATGGATTATGTGAGCAGAGACATGTGACAGTCAGGCATGACTATGGAATAAGGTACCAAAGTGGCACTGACCTGAGAAAGACAGCGACACTTGATGCGACACCCCAACCTCATGTAGAATATAGGAAGAAAGGAATTGATGATAATTATAATGATGATGATAAATCATTAATATACTAATAATAAAGTACAGCTAACTGTTTCGAACCTTTTAGCAGTCTAGCAAAGAGGATTGAGACCATGATCTGAATTGTTAATGAACTTTGTTCTGTAATCCTGGGTTCAATTCCTTCAGCTTCCTTTTGCTTGCAGTGCAGTTTTCTAGCCTTCTTTTGCTTGCTGTGCAGCTCTGAGCAAAACACTTAGCTATATAGTGCTCCACTGTCACCCCTAAACAGAGATGCTTCTATCTAGTGGCTTAACTTGCTTAAAATGAATAATGTAAATTAAAACTCCAAACAGTAGGGCTACTACTGTATTAGAAGGTGGCAACCCAATCTTATCTTCTCATCAAGCAAAAGCAGAGTTAAGCAAAATCAATAACTTTTGTTTCATGGGCCTGAATAATAGCCAAGATGTTTCCTCAGTGCTGCAAAATATAATCTAGTAAACCCCTTCACAGCTTATTAAACAAATGTTCCATAGACTGTCTCTCCAAACTATGGCAGTAGATCACAGTAGAAACTTTTCACAATTAAGGATCTATAAACATGTCATTCTCACCAGTAATCCATGCAAGGTTTTTGAGAAAATCAGAGGAGCAAAGGTAGTCTCCTGCTACTAGACATGAACCAATATGAATCTGCTATCAGAATATCATGCCCACTATATCTGGTTACTTTTCTGAGGAGCTTGCATCTGCACTGAATACACGCGCGTGCGCGCACACACACACACACACACACACACACACACACACACACACACACACACACACACACACACACACACACACAAACATGCCTTAATCTTATGAAAGGTTTTACACTTCTACCATTAAGAAAATATTTTCAAAAAATGGTGTTCAATGTGTACATAATTATTTAGACTGGCAATCTGCTTTCCAGTAAAATGCAATTAGTAAAGTTGAGAAGACATCCTTTCATAGTGGCTGAACTCACCATCGGTGAGCTGCAGGGCTCAATTCTTGGTCCACTTCTGTCCAACATCTTCATATCTTCATTCTGGATATATGACTCAGTAACCATGGCTTCTAGCTTAGTAAGTTTCCTGATGGTTAAAAACTAAGTAAAATTGTTCTCTCTCTCCTAAGTTCAAACATAAAGCTTCAGAAAGAATTGAAAATAACCCTTAGCTGTTATAAAAATAGTGATTTGGTCTTGGTCTACAGTAACTTTAGGAAAGTGGGTGGTCCCTGACAACTTTATTTATTAATTTCTTTGTTACAGTTGTCAAAGTTGTTAACTCACAGGAGAAATGGTCCAGGGACACTTTTCAGCCATGAACCAAGCCCTTTAGTAACCACAAATACTAATCACTAGGCAATCACAGACATAAATGTAAACTAATCCATTTGCAGATATTTGCATCAAAGGAGTATAAATAATTAAACCAAAACAGGGTACATGTAGTCCAGGGCTACCAAAGCTATACAAAATTGAATCCACAAGTTTGTAGAATAATAAAAAACAAAATTTAATCACATCAGTTCACATCAATTTAACGCTTTCGTCCAAAGTACACTAGACTTCTTCAGAACAATTAATTAAAGGTCAACACAACAAAATATATACCCTAGATCACCAAGTGTTAATTAATTAATTAATTAATTAATTAATTAATTAATTAATTAATTAATCAAAAGTCTTAAAGTAACATACAAACCAAATTTGATCTGTAAAAATCTCACTACCAAAAAAGGCTCGTTAAAAATGTATAAATAAAAATGAAGCAATGACAACTGTAAATATAATGAAAACAAGATTTAAAACCTAAATATATGCATTAAAAGTTTTTTATAACAATATTCAGAGTTTTGCAATTCAAAGTGTTGACTTTAATTGTTCTAAAGAAGTCAGGTGTACTTTGGATGAAAATGCTAAATTGATGTAAACTGACTTGATTAAAATTTCATTTTTTATTACTCTACAAACTTGTGAATTCATTTTTACAGCTTTAGTAGCCCTGGACTACGTGGACCCTGTTTTGGTTTACTTGTTTGGACTGGCTGCATGGTCACACACCTACTTCTGGGTTATTAACATGGATGATTACATCACTGGATGGTTTCTTAAAGATAAATTCAGTCACTGAAGCTTGTTAGCAACACATACAAATTTTGTTGAATGAGGTATAAATATATGTTGCAGCATTATTACACTTATGCAGTTTATTATGTCTTTATCAGTTGTCTAACATCAAATGCAATTCAATTATTAGCATGTATACTATATATTAACAGAATTCCATTTTGTGCAAAATTTAACTTCATCTGAGAACACCACAAGTGATTAACTGCAGGGCCGGTGTTAGTATTTTGGGGCCAGCAGCAAATGTCAAGTTGGGGGCCTCCTAGGCACTTCCAGTCTAAGTATCACCCTGTCGCTGCCACACCTCCTAGGTTCCCTTTTAATTCATGCTGCAAACTTTTAGGAGTAGTACACACAGACTGACCTGTAGCTAAAATGTTCTTACATTACAACAGACCCATGTACCACACTATGTTGGCCCTTCTGACAAAGGGACATTTACAGTTACTGGCATTTAGTTACAGCAATGATATACTGCAGCAACTCTATGTACAGGTCTGGACTTAGGTGAAATGGCCCCCTACGCCTACACACACACACACACACACACACACACACACACACACACACACACACACTCAAAATCTCCAGTCTTCCCCTCTGTAGCTCCTCACACTATGCACATTATTTTTTTTCTTATGTGTCTCACATTTTGCCTTACTTTTTAGCTTTTTCACAAAGCCATAACTTTCTATATGCTCTGAAGTACATTTTAAAGGTTTTTTTTTATTTTCTTTTTACACTACATTTTCATTCATTGATAGCTTGAAAATAAATTATGATAAAGGAAAGAAATTCAGTGTTGCTGTCCTGCTTTAGCTTTTCCTGCATCCTTTCAGAACACTTTTCTTGTCCAAGATAGCGCAGTAATAACCATTTAGGATATAATGCAAATAAGCTAAGGCCAAAGAAACCATAGGGTTATAGGAGCTCTGGGGTGCACTTTAGAGCACTTCCCAGCCTTTTAATCCAGTGGTGGGCTGAACAAAAATCATGAAGTAAAGACTTTTAGTCTTATTTTTTTTTTTCTTTCCAGGACGACATAAGCTATGCCCAAGGCTTAATGTTCAAAGCTTACAAAAATAGCTCACAATAAACTGACAAGACAATTGTGGTGAGGATACACAGGTCCTATATGGGAATACTTCCTGCTTCCCTAACCCCCCCCTCAAAAAAAAGACAGTCACTGCCTATGCATCTGTCTGGTGTTAGATTGGGAAGAAAGCCAAGGTTCAAATTGCCACAGTCATGTTTTTCAAGTGACTGCTGACATGCATCTACACAGCATGCCTCCTCATTCTTCACCCCTTACCCTTAACCTCCGAAGGCAACCACTTGTATATGTGCCTGATGTCTGACTGTCAGGAAAGTGAAAAAATAATGCTGACAGTAATGTTTGTTGCTCCTAGACAGTACACTGTCCCTAAACAAGCTATAGTAACTTTCTATGTACACCTCTGAGGTCTATGAGATAAGTAAAGGAAACAATAACAGTGTCCTCAACCCAAACACCAGCTATAATGACCTCCTGTGCAAACCTCTAAGGTTTGACTCTGAAAAAATTTATAGAAGTAATAACCACACAATCCCCACCCCTCAGACATATAACCTACAGTACCTTTCTATACACACACACCTGAGCAGGGCCGGGTTTAGAATGGGTACATTTGATAGCAGAGGCCATTATCAGTTTTATCCTAACAGGGTCATATCACAGCCCTGTTCAGGTTAAAGTGCATAATCGGAAATTAATATATTTTTTCTCCTCACTCTTCCCCAACCAACAACAGTTTTTGTGGGGCCCCCACACAGTCAAGGATAATTAAGGGAGCCCCCTGTTTCCATTTATACAGCCTGAGGAGTGGGGGGCCACCAGACTCCTAGAACATGTAAGTGTCTGAATGATCTGTGATGTATTTAATGCCTTACTTTTGAAATATACTTACTTGTTAGCTGCATTTTTTATTGATACCCAGAAGAATAATGTATGTGTCCTGGCATTAGTGGATGTGTTCACAGATAATAATCACTGATATTTTTATACACACACACACACACACACACACACACACACACACACACACACACACACACACACACACGCATGTGCACGCGCGCGCGCACACACACACATGCCATAGGAATAATAATTTTGTACTTATTTCAGCAAATAGCAATACATTGTGCAACATTGGTACTGCCACACCAGATCAATGACTGCTGTTTAGCAGTCGTCAAACAGCAGCAGGGGTAAGCCACTTTTATTTACCTCACTGATGAGCAATGTATACCTGCCATTATCCCTGATTTCACAGACCTTCCCTGATTCTGCTCATAATTTTGCTCTGTCCCTCTTAAAAAGTTTGATTTGCCAGAAAATCATTCAGGATTACAGACAGTAAATTTGGACATCAAAGTTTTATACTTATTATAGTTCAATACATGCATATCGAAGCAAATAATATTTAAAATGAATTACAGTGATATTTAAAACATGTTCCTGATTTTGAGCCTTTATTCTGCTATTATTTTTAGCATTGTGGTAAATTCTTTAGCAAAGAAGTTGAAAGTAATAGTATCTGGTGTTTTACCATATTTATAAAACTCCCTGAAAGAGAAAACCATCCCTGAAGATTGGAAGCATCAGGTCTTCTTAAAATCCAAGGTTTGCACTGAGATCAGTCACTCTGGGCTGTTGATCTCTCTAGTGCTTACCTTCCTTATTTTTATTATCAGCTTTATCCTAAAAGGGTCATATCAAAGCCCTGTTCAGGTTAAAAAGCATAATCTGGAAAAATACATTTTTCTCTCCTCATTTTTCCCCAAACAGCAACAGCTTTTGTGGGGCTCCCACACAGTCAAGAGTATTGCTGGCACCTAAAGTTGGCTATGCTTTTAGTTTTAGTGGAATGTCCACCAGCAGGGTTTAATTACGTAGAGGCACCATGTCAGTGGCAAAATATTTAATGGAATTGTGAATCTTGTAACTTGAAAAAACACTGTTACTATAACCAGAGAAATCTTTGAATTTTAATGGAGATATACATAAAGAGTTGTTGCCCACCTGGCTTATTAAGTATACAGGATTGCTATATTAGATTTTGTTTGTTTGCCAGACCACAGGGTTTGCTGGTGCCTAAAGCCGGCTTATGATTAGCCATAATTTGTTGTTTTAAAGCAGATATGTATTGCATTATAGCAGCATTTAACCTAAAAGGTCCATTTAAGTAAAAAGGAAAAAAACACTAATCAGCCTAACACAAATGATTTGAGAAGGCAACAGATTCAGTGCCATACCTAACACAGACCATGCCAAAAGCAAGCAAAACTATATGGGTAAATGAGCTACAACCTGTAAATAGGGATTTGTTATATAAATGTCAGGATCCTGAAATATCAGTCTGCTTTCTGCAATATATTAACCCCAATTCAAAACTAGCTCTTCCCACTCCAGAAACAGAGTCAGAAGTGAAAGTATTCCTTGGTTAGTGACTATCAGAGAAGACAAATTAAAAACAGGGATAAGTCTTGGCAAGAATGGAAGAAAAACAGAAAAAAACAAGGTAAACTAGACAACTTGAAAAGACTGGGAAAAAACACCAGGATAAATACCATTAAGACTAAAATTAGTTACCTGCACTGACTTCAGACTAACCCACTGAGGGAACCTAAAAGGTGCTGGCAAACCATTAAGAGTATTACTACCAATCATTTATTTAGAAAAACCCTTGAAAGTACAAGGAAACATGTAAAACATAAACTAGCTTAAGGACAACATAATTGTTCCACCATCCTCTTCAATAAAGTTCTTTAACAATACTTCCTCTCCTACGCCCACCCCTAACCTTACAACTGAGACCTCAATATGAATATTTCTCCTACTTTAAAACAATCTGAAGGAAAAAAATATAAGATATTTTTTGGGAAAAACAGATGGACACTATAATCTAGACTTCCACCAAATATATCCTAAACTACTATGTCTTTGTAGAGTTGGTCTAAGTCAACTCTTAGGGTACATCTGCACCCTTGCACCTGCAGCAAATCCACAAGAGTTTCTAGCACACATCAATCCTTCTCCCCCCCCCAAAGTAACTTCCCCTTTTACAGCCAGTGATGACAGGCCAATTGCCAATTCCTATCCTATTGTAAAAATTCTTGAAAATGTGCCTATAGCAAATATTAGAGTACATTCAAAAATATGACATACTATCAGACAAACAACATGGTTTTCACCTCCCTATAGCACCTTAGCAGCAATATGCAAGCTGAGTGACCAAATCTTCAAATTGATTGATAGCAGTTTACTTACTGTGCCCATTTTCTTAGATATCAAACCAGCCTTTGAGACTGTGGACCATTAATTACTACTTCTGTAGTTGACCAAAAGTGGCTTGTGGAGAAGGTAAAGTTATACGAACATGGTGAACAAAGTAGTGAGGTGGAGTTAAGCAAAACAGTCCAAAAGGTAAAAAAAGCACACTCCACAATGTTGAGCAACTTTAATAAAAAAACACAAAGCTTTCAGACAATCAGTCCTTCCTCAGTGTTTTAAACAGTTCAAAGCACATCACATGACACAGTCCACCCTATCAAAAAACACCAATCAATTTAAAAAAGTATCAAAAATTATCAATAAAATATCATATCTTAATACAGAAAATAAATATTACAAAAAGAGAGAATAAAAAAAGAGAATAAAAATAAGACATTACCAGTTACAGATGCCTGCTCCATAGCCTCGCAAATATTACCTAAACCAGAGCTCTTCATGCCTAAACCTACTAACACCTGCCCCATGCTGCATTCCCTCTTCAATTGTTATAGCCATACCAAGATTATTCCTAGGACCATGTGTCACACTGCCAGCCCAACTATTGGGAATTTTGTAAACAATTCTATGTCATTTGTGAATATTGATATGATTTATGCAGAAGTGTGTGTAAAGTACTGAGCTAAAATATAATCACAGCATGCCCTACTGGAATAGAACAGGAATGGACCTGCACTATTGTGACTGTTTAGATTCATATGTTTAATGGAAACTGGAACACAGGAGGTTAACTTGGAAAAAAATCTGAGAAAATAGTTGAAATTAAATAGTCTTTTATATTTGCTGGGCCTTAAACAAAAGATGTTATCTCTCAGTTTCAGTGCACTAGCAGACACAATGTCTAGAGCTAGAAGTTTTTTGTATTGTTTTGAAAGAGAAGTAATTACTAGTTTGAGATGTAAAAGTGTTTTATTGTTTTATGACTTTCAGGATCTGCAAATATCTGAGAGATATGTATTTTCACAGGGAGATGCTAAATTCTGTTAGTTCTGACAATGGGGGTTTAGCTTGGGAACTAAAGTCAGGTGACAAAAGATGATGTTACCCAAACCAACCCAGCAGTAATATTTGATATTTATTTAAGAACTCTCTGAGAGAGACGCTGTGCATTTTGCATTTGTCTTTGACCTGACAACATCCACTCATCACCACTTCTGCCTGCTTGTTGTTCTGTAAGTATGTTTCTAGGGAATAGTAACTCTTTTAGATTCAGTAAGGAATATAGTAAAGACTAGCTTAGATGCTGACACTGTCCTGCAGTGTTGTTTTACATATCTCCAGTGATTTTGAACTCTGAAGTTACTCTGATGATTTACTGAATGTTTTCTTGTTATTTTATTATTTATTATTAGATATATTTAAACTTTTCAATTGTGGCTGGTCTGTTTAGAGCTATTTAAGCTCTTGGAGTACTTGCATATCTATATGTGACACTGTACAGGCCACTCTTAAATAGCCTTGCCCTTGGTCAGACTACCATTTGGATTAATAGTAACACTACACAGTAGGATTGGACATCCTTTATTAAGGGCCTTAAAGTAGCTGATAAGAGTTGGCTGATGGCAGTGAAAACTACCTTATAGTCTGGGCAGAAGGGGCCATAGCTAATAAACCTGTACCAGCCTTCCCCAGGTGTCTGTGTATCTGTATATAAATCAAACCTCAAAGTGTGTGTGTGTGTGTGTGTGTGTGTGTGTGTGTGTGTGTGTGTGTGTGTGTGTGTGTGTGTGTGTGTGTGTGTGTGTGTGTGTGTGTGTGTGTGTGTGTGTGTGTGTGTGTGTGTGTGTGTGTGTGTGTGTGTATCAGCTACTTGAGCAGGGACATGAAACACTGGTTGGACAGAGAGGGTGCTGGAGGTTTTGGCTTGGCCACTCAGCTGAGATCTCACCGCTATAGCTGCCCCAGTGGTGAGTCTTATTGCGAATCTGGAGAGCTGGAGAAAGAAGGAGAATCCAGCCCCAAACTGACTGTGATCTCTGTATGCTCTTAAGGGAAATTGCACTTTACTGTGTGTCTACTTGTTATCCTCCCAGTTTGTACGTCCCTCATTGTTGGCAGTGGTGACAATTGAGGCTCATTGATTACTGGGCCAGTGCTGAGGCATCGCATCATGAACTGTCAGTTTCCCTACTTTTGTCCTGCCAGTCTGGTTAACATGGGTCTACTAAGGATCATAGGATGATAGGAGATTACCAGGCTATCGACCCGGAGGTCATTTTAAGCCTAGCCATTTCAACCCAATGTAATACCATAGAGGTACTAGTCAAAACCCAAGATTGCATTTAATGATGACTGCCCATGTCCAGGAGGGTTGTGAGCACTAGTTCCAGTAAGAATTTACAGTGCTCCATCCACTCAATCAGGTTTCTCTTGAACAGTGGCATAGAGGTGCTCAGTTTCACATGAATTGTTAGCCTGTTCCAAAGATGTGGCAGTCACTGGGAGATAAATCTATCCCTCCAGAATGTCCTGTTAAGTCACAGGCCATATTCAAGTACCTAGAATGGGTAGCCCTAGACCCATTTGATTTACGGATGTGCAGTAAGTTCATTAGGTTTGGGTCTTGCATTACTCTATAGGCCAGGCATAAGTCTCCCCTAAGAAGTCTATACTACATGGAGTATATTGACAGGGATTTTAGTCAGTCTATATAAGGCACATGCTACAGGCTCTTGATCTTCTTTGCTAGAATCCTCAGGTCTCTCTAATTGCTGTAGGTGCTTAGTACTGTACATACTAAATGGGGTGCAGAGTATAGGAGGGTTAAAATTTCTTTTGCTCTCAAGGCGATGCCTTTACTAATCAAGTGAGCTATGTGGAAAGCTTTCCTTACAATGGTAGACAAGTGGTGGTTGAAGTTAAAGTCACGGTGAACCTGTGATCTCAGGTCCCTTACCACTTCATGGGTACTTAGGGCATTGTTATTGATTTGATAGTGTGAAGGGATATTGTTTCTGCTGAAGGGAATGATAATGCATTTCTTTGCATTCACTTTGAGACCATGACTAATACATCAGTCGTCAGTCTGTGTGAGACCATCCTTTAGTATACTGACATCATTTGGGGATTCAATGATTGCACCTAGTTTGCAGTCATCTGCAAACTTGGTCAGCCACAATCCTTTAGTTTTTAACCTGAACTTCTGAGAAGTATATAGCAAACAGTAGGGGGTCCTGCACTGACTCCTCTGGCACCCAGCTGGTAACTGGTCTGCTGATTGATGTGGAGTCCCCTACTTATATAGTGTATGTAGCAACTGGGTCATGTACACTGACAACCCCCTACATCTAAATCATTCCTCTACCATTTGTGAGAGATGCACCTACATTCTGAATGTGGAATCACAGCTCTCTCACACAACAGACAGCAATACAGAGCAGTTTGTCAGCCCACCTAACACAACTCCTACTCATGACACACAGCATACACACAGACCAACATATGAGGAGGTCCTCACAAAAAATTTACCTAAACACCAGAGACCTCCAAAACACATATATACTAAACCAACCATAACACCCAAAACACACAATACATATAATGACACAAGCAGAAGTGTCCCACCATCAAAGCCCATATGGCAACGTACATCCACTCCAAATATCTTAGTCATGGGAGACTCTATAGTGAGACACACAAATGGCCCGACACCAGGCTGAACAAGGAGAAAGTCATGGTCAACTGTCTTTCTGGTGCCAGGAATCGTCAGATCACGCAAGCGCTCAAGTCTCTCAATAGTAAGCACAGTTATGATTCTGTCATAGTACATGTTGGTGTGAATGACTTGAGGTGTACCTCCCTGGACTACATGAGGAGAGACATAACTGAGCTCTCTGATTATGTGTCACAGGCAGGTATATCTCTCACCTTAAGCAGCATATTACCCTTGCCTAGGATGATACCACTATATAAACAGAAAATCATTGCTTTTCCAGAAATGGTCTTCATCTGTCACCCCAGGGATTTCAGCTACTGGCAAAGGCTCTTGCCATCCCCATAATGCCTTTTTTAGGCAATGTCACAAGAACAAAATTCCTGATGTAAAAATTTCATCAAAAACAACCTCAAGTATATGCTGCTAAACACTAGGAATCTTAGGATGAAACTGCACTCACTGGAAGCAGTCCTCACCTTGGAAGACGCTGGCATCTATGCAGTCACGGAGACCTGGTTCAAGGCAGTGGAGAGCATCCCAGTCATACTGACACCTCCTACCACATGTTCTGACCATGAATGGAAGACATGAAAACTAAAGGAGGTGGTGAATCAATATTCATTAAAGATAAATACACCTGCAGATTGGTTAAATAGTATGATTCCCTGGACACACTTCAGGTGCAACTAACTGATGGTAGGACATTTATTCAAGTCATTGCCAGCTATAGGACCCCCTCAATTAATCAATATACCCACTCTGCCTAATTGTAGCTACTGGAATCCATCAAAGTACATCCAAATACCATGGTTTTGGGTGATTTTAATTACCCATCCATTGACTGGGTAAATTATTCGTGCTCAAACTCACTTGCCCAAAAGCTCCTCGAGTTCATTAACTCCAGCTCCCTTGACCAGCTGGTGGTCACCATAACTAGGGGTGCCAACATCTTGGATCTGGTGCTTACCAATATGGGGGACTGCTGTAGTACCCCACTATGAGGTCTTCCCTTGTCAGATCTGACCACAAACTAGTCTTATTCAAAGTAACTATCACACCGGACCCCCCCCCGAGTAGCAACTAAACTACAAAACGTCTTCAGAGCAGATTACATCCTTCTAAGGGATGGTATAAATATCTTCACTGTACCTTCCTCCTACCTCAAATGCAACTGTCAGCTATGCCAAGTCCTACACCAATGCTTTTTATAAGCACCTGTATAACTGCATTGACATGGCCGCACCTGATAGCACCAAAACAAGTTCTTCAAGGAAGAGCAAACTTGCCTGGTTGACAACTGCCATTAACATGTTTTATAATAAGAGTAAGAAATTGTTGTCCAAAAGTAAGAGGGAGTGTGCCCTAAACTGGAAACACTCTCTCCATGACTTAAACAAGCAAATAAGACTTTTTGCAAAGTCCAACAAAGCAAACTACAAATCCACATTAGCATCCTCAACTGACAACCATAAGGCATTCTTTAGTTACATCCATAGTCTAAAAGGTAAGACCCAGATTTTTGCTGAACTGGTAGTTAATGATACCACATACACTGAGCCTGTGGACATAGCAAACCTGTCAGCCAACAAGTTCTGTAAAAACGTCCCTCCCCTGTCCCCACCACACATACCCCATGACATTCCTTCCACCTGTCCCCCACCTTGTATCTCTAGAGAACAGGTTGTAATCCCCTCTTTAAGGCCAAAAACACAGCATCTATGGGACCTGATAAAATCCCAGGCTGCATCCTACATGGGCTCCAACAAGAATGAGCAACACCATTGAGTACTCTTTTCAATCATAGTCTAAGCACCGGCTTCATCACAGCTGAATGGAAAACGGCCATCGTTATCCCCTTGTACAAGGGTGGTGCTTACACTGACCACAGAAACTATAGACCTATTAGCCTGATTAGACTTATCTGCAAGGCCATGGAGCAAATCATCATGGGACTTATTAACAAAGATGTAGGTAATCTCCAAACACTTGACCCTACTCAGTCTGGATTTGACAAAGGGAGATCATGGTGGTCTTTTTCGAGACAGTCACCAGAGCGCTGGATGAGGGGAAATTATGCACACAGCCTACCTGGACTTGCCCAAGGCTTTTGACACTATTCCCCACTCAGGCATTATTGACAAACTCAGCCAGCTAGGTATCAACCCTTACATTGTTAGGTGGATCACTAACTGGCTCACAGATAGTACCCATACAGCCAAAACAGGAGAATCCACCATCAACAGCAGACCTGTAACCAGTGGTGCTCCACAGGGATCACTCCTGGGACATCTACCATTTGGAATCTATTTCTCCAAAGTAAAAGCAAAAACTAAAGGTATGTGGCTGACAAAACATGCTGATGACTGCAAACTGGGAACAGTCAGAGAATCCCCAAATGATGTCAACATCCTACAAGAGGGTCTTACACAAACAAATGATTGGTATCAAAGTCATGGCCTTAAACTCAATGCAGAAAAATGTATTTTCATCCCTTATGGTAACAGCAATGTTCCTGCTAACTACCACATCAGTAGAAACACCCTAAGTACACATTCAGTGGTGAGACACCTGGGCACACATGTTGACAGCAACCTTACCTTTTATCACCATGTCTCCACAGTGGTAAAAAGGGCATTCTATATTGCTCAACTCATACGTAAGGGCATTGCCTCCAGGAAAAAAAGAAGCTATAACCTCCCTGTATTCTTCCCTCATCAGGCAAACAATCAAGTACAATGCCCCTTTTGGTATGTACCTTTCCAGGTACCTGCAGCAATTGGAGATACCAAAGAAGTTCCTCACAAGGAGAATTCAAGGTATTCAGCATTCAGCTGAAATCACTGTCCCTTTACTCTGTTTCACACAGACTACTCAGAGACGATCTCTGCCTTGTGTATAAGGCAATCTTTGACTCTGCTTTATTGGAAATGTTGTATATCCATAAGTCCAATGGCTCATGGGTTACTCATTGTAAAGACCTTAACCTGGTACGTGACATTAATATAACCTGCTGGAGGGACAAGTTTGTCTCACAGAGGTTACCGCACCTGTGGAACACTCTCAGTTCATGTCAAGCAGAGCACCTCTTTGGCCCTCTTCAAGTGCATTCTTGACGACTGGATGGGTAACTTGTAAATTTACCCCAGGAGTTCCACCTGTGTCGGTCTTAGACAGAGGCAATAGGTACTCATTGTGGAAACAAGGGCAGAACTTGGCTAGGCTTGTAAGGGCCCTAGGGTTATTAGCCTAGTAACTTCCTATGATCCTATGAACTCATTAGCTCTTCTCAAAGCAGTGGAATAAAGCAAAAGCAAAATGGGAAATGCAGAGTTAAAAAAAACGAAGCACCAGGGTTGTCCTCACTCTTAATTACAGGCATTCTCAGAAGTAAAAAAAATGTGTTATCAGGGTTTTGTGCATCAAAATTACAGGCACTCTTAGAGCTAAAGATGGAAAGAAGGTTTATCTTTCCCAGCTATGCCCCCTCATTTCAAAAGGTACACTAACTTTGATAATGAGATCCACATTATGAAAATGCAATGGTCCTCTGAAGAAATTGTTTCTTTCTTTCACTATAGCCCTGTAGTTCTGCTGCCTGTGTCTGAAAATGACACTAATATCACGGTATGCTACACAGCATTCATGAAGAGTATTGATCCCATGACAGACTGACTGCATAGTATATTATATTACAGTATATTTCCAGGGAAAAAAAGTCTCCAGAAGTAGCCTCACCCACACACATCATAATATTAAAAGAATACTAGCACTTATAGAATATCTAAATAGAGAAGGTGAAGAAGCCCGTTTAGTCAGCTTAGATATAGAAAAAGCTTTTGACTATCAACTGGGGCTATCTCTTTGGAATATTAAACACACTAGCATTTCCACCATCATTTATTTCTATGATAAAAGCTGTTTACAAAGATAATCTTGCTTATGTTAAACTGGGCCCTTTTGTGTCTGAGTCCATACCACTAACTAAAGGGACTACGCAAGGCTGTCCACTGTCTCCCATCCTATTCTCTGTAGGTATAGAAGTTTTTGCCTCTTTAATAAAAAATAATGAAAAGATTAAGGGTATTAATGTTTATAACAATTATAACTCCAAAACAACTCTTTTTGCAGATGACATTTTACTCCCCTATCCAACTCAGAGTCTGAATTGCAAGAATTAGACTTAGTTATAAATTGTTTCCAGGAAATTTCAGGACTTCATTTCAATAAGCAAAAATGTAATCATATTATTTTGAATAACAAAGCAAAAACTCATCCTGGTAACCAAAACTTTATTGGGGAACAGGTACATCAGTTAAATTACTTAGGTATAACCCTAAACAACATTATTGAAGCGACAAGAGAAACCAGTTATAAAAACATTTTATCTTTAGTAAATAACCACATAAGTAAGTGAAATAACATATTCCTGTCTTTTGAAGATAAGTTGCAATTAACAAACATGATCCTTTTGCCAAATATTCTCTGTGTAGTATTAGCCCTTGGCACACCTCAGGGAAATAAATTTACCAGAGGCATAAATAGAACTTTATTAAACT
Source organism: Protopterus annectens (assembly GCF_019279795.1). NCBI lineage: Eukaryota > Metazoa > Chordata > Ceratodontiformes > Protopteridae > Protopterus > Protopterus annectens. Next base: position 845,953,983 of record NC_056746.1, on the reverse strand, counting down.
TTTTATGATTCCCTGAAAAGAACAGGAGAGCTTACATTCATTATATTAGATTTTGGGATAAAGGCGGCATAAAATGCCCAGATATAGAATCTTACATAAGAGCCTCGCTGCTAAAAAAGTCTCAAGCTGGGTTGACCCAAATTATAGTTCTGATTGGAAGTCTTAATACTTATCTATATTTTTTAAATGAAAATAAGCTATTATCAAAAGTTTTTATTAGTGAATTTTCTGATAAATTTTGGTATTTTATTTGCCACTCCATACAATACAGTGTCGCAAAACATACAAAGTCTAATATCATAAACAACACCTTTAGAAACTTCAGAAAGATAATAAAACTCCAATGCAGATATTACAGTTTTGTTTGATTTACTTGTTCGCTTCAAAATTACAAAAAAACTTTCAGAATAAGTTACACTTTAAACTTTTCAAGGAATGGGAGAACAATAAATTTGCATGCTGGAACCATTGCATAAGAGACTTAGTTTTAACTATGCAACACATTATTAAGGAATTCAATCTACAGACACAAGAATGGTTACTATTACAAAGTATAGTAATTATTCAATGGATCTATGTAGAATTATTAGTAACTTTTCCTATAAAGACCAATGGTAGTAGCTCAACTTGGCAGAATGAAAAGAAGAGTGCATAAGCTGATAGAGGGGTATAGGTGGTCTCTAAAGAGACAGTGGTGCCCTGATCACTATCCAAGGATAGAGATCAGGTCTTCGTACAAACCCTTTTTCATTGCTAAAGTACTTGCGAGATCACCAAACTCCCTGAATTTCCTGAATGATGGCAACTCTGGACATCTTTTGTCCCATGGGATTTGAACCCCCCTGGGACATAAACAGGCTCAAAGCCAATAGGGGTTGACTTGACAGACAGAGGACAGAAGGAAGAAAAAGCACATAGGTAAAAAGTTGCCTCAGGGTGTGACACGCGTGCCCTGGCCCAGCAATCAAGGAGCCTCAATCCTCACCACTAACACCAGTGAGGGGCATCTCATATAGGAGGAAAGGATAACAAATACACACAGTAAAGTGCAATTTCCCTTAATAGCACACAGAGATCACAGTCAGCCCAGGGCTGGTCGCTCCATTGCTCTCCAGGTCCCCAATAAGACTCTCCACTGGCACAGCTATAGAGTCCAGATCTCAGCCTAGTGGGCAAGCAAAAAACCTCCAGCACCCTCTCTGTCCAACCAGTGCTTTGTGTCCCTGCCCAGGTAGCTGACACACACACACACACTTTGAGATATGAGTTTTACACAACCACACAGACACTCCTGAGGAAGGTTGGCACAGGTTCTCCAGCTGTGCCCCCTTTTCCCAGACTATATGGTAGAAATCACTGCCACCACCCAGCTAATATTTATCAGCTACTCAAAGGCCCTTACAAGGGTGTCCAATTATTACTGTGCAATATTATTATCCAATTGGTAGTATAGCCCACGGCTAAAGCTATTGGAGAGGCTTTCTACAATTTTCCCAAAGGCATGCAAGTACTCTAGAGAGCTTAAATTACCTTTACAAAGACAGCCACAGTTGAAAGGTTTTAAAATATGTAGTAATAAATAATAAATACTTTTTACTACATAGTGCTAGTCAAGAGTTCAGAGATCACAGAGAAATACTTAAAATAATTCAGTAGTACAGTTCTGACATCACAGAAAAACACTTAGTTTAATCTTTCTAGTTTCTAGTCATTTCTAAGAGAAAACACAAGTCTAAGATAAACTTACATATACAACATGATGAGTTGGTCAAGACAAAAATGCTTAATGGTTTCTGATTCCCTCTGTTTTTAAAATCACATTCCTGGTTCACATTACATCATTATTCACACTTCCCTGGGTTCCCAGGCTAACAGAAACTGCATTTACATTCTTAACATCTGCTTTTGTTATCTTGCAGCTGGTCAGGAAGCAGAGCAATAAAAATACATTTGCATGTTTAAATCTAGCAATTTAACTCTTGGTTAAAACAATAGAAAGAATGTCTTCACCTAGACAGGCTGGAGCTGACTTTAGATCACAGTGTCACAGCATGCTTTACTTGGTCAGCTTTCTGCCAGCAGAGTGCACTGTTGTTACATTTTTTGCAGTTCCACATCTAACAGCAGTTATTTTTCCATTTAAGACAACAAGCCTGTGCCTTACATTAACATTTACAAATGATAGAATTATCTATAAAATTCTATCTGGCTAGCCTTCACACAGGGTATTATAAATACTGAAAAACATAAAACATCTGTTTTAATGTCCAAGGAAGGGTGAAGAGAACAGAATGAGAGAGAGTATGAAAGGAAGAATGGCTGGTAGTACTTAATAAAAGATTTTAAATAGGGACATCATGACATATCTAACTAGTAGTCATTATAGTATAGTTAGACACATTACTGTAATAAGTACTATAACTAGTAGTTATTATAGTATAGTTAGACACATTACTGTAATAAGTACTATATCCAATTACAACTCATTAAAGTAATGTGTCTAACTTCCCCATATTAGTAATGCGCCTAATTTCTGGTCACATTAATTATGTCCCTGCAACTGCATGCGCTTGTATGGCTAAAACAAGGAAACATAAAATGTGATTCACATGATATCAATCTAAAACCACTGAAAACAAATAAAAAAGAATCTGAAAAATATCAACAACATGAAACATAAAAAAGACAAGAAAATGCTTTAATATACTCAAAGTGCAGAAACACAGCAATGCAAAAGTGAACACCAAACCACAAAATTCAAAAATGTCACACCTAAATGTATTTACTCAGATCCACAAAGTGTGTGAAAGAACTCTGAGGAAATCCTACATTATATAATTGTTTAACAAATAGTAAATAATTTGCTTCTCAATCCATGCACCACTTCTTCAGTGACACAAGAACACCAGGAATTATTCCCTCATTTAAATCACCACTCTGCTATGCCCTTTAACTTACTGTTGTTCTTCTTCTTTTGGCTTTTCCTGGTTAGGGGTTGCCACAGTGGAACTCCGGTCAGCTAATGATTGGCAGTAGATTTTTAAGGTGCCAAGGTGCCAGCCCGATGCCCAACCTTCAAAGGCATGCCCATTCACGCATGTCTTTCAAATGCCACTCGACCATGGGGAGGACATGCAGACTCCACACAGAAGGCACTCCAACTGAGAATCGAACGGGAGAACCTCTTGCTATGTGGCAACAACGCTACCACTGCACCACCGTGGCCCTTTAACAAATGAGGAAAAAATTATAATTCCTCAGCCAAACACAATGTACCCTCCTGTGTCAAGCTTCAGCAAAGCGCTAAGTGTAAGGCAATTTCAATGAATTCAAATTAGATACAGTTCAAGCCTCAGCCAAATACAAAGGAAGGAATCAAGCACTTTTAGCAGACAGAGTACCATATTTTTGAATATGTCAGAAACTTATCAACTCTAAATGTTTGATATATTCTGAGCTGGCAAAAATGCTAGTAACAACAGCTGTTTAACGCATTAAAAAGGCACTAATGAATCCCTTACAAATGAGCCAACCTACAAATATGTATACTTACACTCCACTAAATAATTTTAACAATTGAAACAGATAACCCTTAAGCACAGCTGAATATTTAATGAAACACAGCAACCAGCAAAAAACTAAATAAAGCAAAATTAGAAGCTGCTGTCAACCCCTGAGATTCATACAGATCGAACACACAATTCCAAAGCATTATACACCTTTAAACTCTTGCTGCTAATAAAAGTGACCAATAAAGGTGCATTGTTATATGATCAACAACGCTTTACAAATCTGTGAATACTATTCAACTGTTTACAAATTTTATTTTTGAAAGATCTATATGTGTTAATGACCATCCGTAACTTTAGACATATCTGCAAAGTTTTGCACAGTACTCAGGACACAAACTGAAAGTCCAGAAGTTTCATCTTTAATGTGTTGCGACATAAAGTCTGTCTTGTAATGGCCAAGATGAAAAATTAATGTCACATACTAAAACAAAGGTACCATGCTTCCCTTTCAGCCCCTTGGCTTTAACATGACAAACCCTTTGCAACATGACTCTCAGCTTCTTTGCTAAAGAATCAGGAACCATGCCACAAATAATGGGGGAGGGGAAAAGATCCAAAATCGGGGAATTTTTACATATTACTCTAATTCACTCAAAACTGCGGTGGTGGTGCTGCTGTAGCATTGTCACCTCACAGTTAGACGTTGCCCGTTCAATTCTCAGTTAGAGCATCTTCTGTGTGTCTACATGTGTGAATGGGAGTTCCTTCGTTGAAGGATGTGCATTAGGCCCGGCAAGCCAGCACGTAAAAATCAACTGCCAATCATTAGCGGACCGGAGTTTCGCTGTGGCGACCCCTAACCGGGAAAAGCTGAAAGACAGATTTGACTCTAATTCACTCAAATAGTTAAAAGAACAAAAGGTGTTGCTTCATTAAGAATTCTCTAAGCAATATAAAGTATGAACCTCTTAACATGTGCAATCATTGACTGTAATCCTCAGTGATGTAGCAGAAAATCAAAAGTTTTAAGAGGGGTCATGGCAGAAATATAAGGCATAATCTGTGCTGTTATGCAAATCATGGACAGTTGAGAGGAATGCTTTGTACCATGCAAATTTAAAAAAGTAAATCTACACTAACATCTTTAGAAGCATCCTCCAAACAATCCTCCGCAAGCTGATATATTGTATCATGAGACATCTATGCTGTGCTATATCCTTTACCTTATCCTTAAAGTTATAATGTTCCACCACAGCCACATCAGAAAGATGAGGTTGAGTTACAGGCCTTAAAAATGCCAGATGGACTAAATAAAACAACCCAACCCTTGTATCTTTCTGACAGTTTACACTTGTAGACCCAGCACCTATTGCCAATATCTTTCTTCTCCATATTATGCAGAAAACCATCAAGAACTAGCACATGTAATTTTTCTGGCTTCACAGCAGAACAGCGAGCACAGAAACACCCACACCAACATGGGTGAACTCCTCACAGAACAACTGCTAACTGTTCATATACTAAAGCACATACAAAACCAAAATGTGCACAACCTTTTTTTTTATAAAAAAAGCACTACAGATTACCAAAAATATAAAGGTTAACAGTAACAAAATACTTTTTTAATGGGGATTCACTCCTACCCCCTGACATGACAGGGTTTTACCTTTTGTGATGACCCACCACTGAACCAGTAATCAAAGAGCCTCAATCCTCACCGCTGGCATCTGTGGGGGATGTTCACTGGGAGGATAACAGGTACACACAGTATTTCCATATGCAGCTCTCTGCATCAAGTGCAATTTCCCTTAAGAGCACACAGAGACCATAGTCAGTCTGGGGCTAGTTTCTCCTTCTTTTTCCAGATCCCAATAAGACTCCCCACTAACATAGCTGTAGAGCTGAGATTTCAGCCGAGTGTCCAAGCCAAGGCCTCCAGCAACTTCTAGGTCCAACCAGTATTTTGTGCCCCTGCCTAAGTAACTGACACACACTCTTTGAGATTTGATTTGCACACACACACACACACACAAACACACACACACACACACACACACACACACACACACACACATGCACACGGGTCTAAGACTATATACTGAAAGTACATTTCACTGAAACACATTTGAATGTGTACAATTCACTGAAAGCTCAATTCACTGAAAACACAATTCACTGAAACACATTTTACTAAAAGTTATATATGGCCTTTTCCCCACTGTTCTGCAACCCCGGAGTTAGTATATATAGTAAGGGGGGGGGGGTGTAGCCTCCCACCTATTTTAAATTTTGATCCTTGCACAGAAGAGACAGTTGAGTATTGCACTGTGAACATTACAGGATTGCACTATGGACTTTGGAATATTGCACTATGGTTAATTGCAAATCTGTAACATGTACTGCACTGAAAGAAGAGATATTTTACTACATTGTTACTGCTGTAGATGGTCTGTAAGTTAACAGTCATGGTGAATATTGCACTAAGTATTAGATGAGACTGGTAACCAGGTTAATGCACAATGTGAGATAAGACAATATGAGAGAAGATGAGATAAGATGTTAGTAACATGTCTAACATCCAGTCATGTTAGTAACGTGTTTAACATCCAGTCATGTTAGTAAAATATCTAATTTCAAGTCATGTCAGTAATGTGTCTAACTTCTAGTCATGTTAGTAACTTGTGTTTAACATTCAGCCATGTTAGTAACACGTCTAATTTCCAGTCATGTTTGCAACGTGTCTAACTTCCAGACATGCTAGCAACATGTGCCTGCCTGACTTTCAGTCAGAAGCCTCACAAGCATTAAATAGCTATGATGATACGGAGATTGCAAACAAAAAATGAACATGTATATGCATGCACACATGCTATTTTATATTACTGAAAGTCTACTTTAAGTCACACCAGTATGATAACAAACATCAAATAATTTCTCTGCCAAGCATTTCTGGAAAAAACATAAGATTCTGCACAACAGAAAATCTAACATTTCTGGGAGACTAAAGCCAGCTGTGCTCATAACACAATTGCTGATTTGTTGTTGACCTCTACATGACAGCAGTTTTATTCCAGTTTTGAGCACACTACAACCCTTGTACAACTTCATATATCTCAAAGTACTCTGCAAGCCAGAAAAAGTCCTGTAATACAAATCTAAAAAGTTCACTAGTTCTTTGCTACCAGCAATATGGAGAATAACAAAAAAAATATGAACTGTATTATTTACTTGTTAAAATGGTACACCCATGAAGCCCAAGTACCTCTTTTCAGGGTACACCAATGAGTCCTGTTTGGTTAAGTACTCAGTGTCATACACACAGGAAAATGTTGAGTGAGAGACTCAAATGCAGTTCTTAACATAAGGTTTGCATTCAACTCATAATATTAAAACTCTATGCTGTGCTACCAGTTTACAGAACATACCACAGATGCCGTTTCATTTCAGTGATCAATATAGTAGAACATCTATTCTGATTTAAATGGCAGACAGTGTAGGACCCACACATTTTATGAAAGGAATTAAAACAGTGTAAGGACTTCGGGCATGGTGGATTATGAAATGCATTTTAAAATCTTTTGCTAACATGCATTCTTGGGCACTTCAGAGGCAAACACATTAGCACTAGAAATTTAATCTAATGTGAACCACAGTGCTCCTACGTAAATAGCCCATCGATATGCAACAAAGTGAAAGCTGATATCTGAACAGCCTCCACTGAAAGTAAGTACACTAGAAGTAATATGACTGAGCAGGGGAACCTGGTTGATCAAACAGAACTCTTAGAGGACAATGAAACCTGCTATATCAAAATGTATTGTTTTTTTTCATTCTGGGAATGAATAAGCACTTTTTCTAGACTCAAAAAAAATTCTCTGGTGTAATAACTCATCCAAATGAGATTTCATCTCTCACCTTTCTCTGTCTCCCTCCCACCACCCCAGGGGTATAGCCAGAATTTTCAAATTAGTACTCAGTTTCCCAAATGATGCCCCCACCAAGCCATACCCCCTCAGCATCCTGCTCTCCACCCACCCCTACAATCACATCCATTCATAAGATGCCCCCCACCCAACCCGCAACAGAAGAAGCACATAATGTCATGAAAGAGCAACATAACATCTGCCCTGTGTGGAAAAGCACACAAACGTCCTCTCCATTATAGCAGGTTTTACCCTGTATCCAGCTGGCCATTCATGAGTATTTTTTAATGCCATATGCCATAACCATCACAATTTTTTGTATGCTTTTTTGCTTCCATGACTGCTGATTATCATGCTTTTCCCAGTTCTGGAGAGGAGGTCATCCAAGCAGACATATGGATTAATTGTGCCTACATCAACATCTCAGCAATAACAGTGTTAAGTCCTTGCCCCTCCCCTTGGGTGGGAGATGTTCGACCCATGTCATCACAGGGTGATTATGCCTCCTCATGCATGTGCAGGGTTCTGTGCAGCTGCTGAGGAAGGTCACCATGTTTGCAGCTGTGTGAGCCAAATGCATGCCCAAGACTGCTCCAAAATATGCTGTTCCTTTTTCTGAGGAGAGACATACCTATCTGTACGTGCCATCATGTACCCATGTTGCTAACATAACATAAATTACCAGTTTCTGGGCATGGGGCTAAGGACTGTAATACTTTGCACTCTATGCATTTAATACTGTTCTTGGGAGTTTTGCATTGCAGTTAAGGTGTCTGCTTCAGAGATACAAAGGACAAGGCGTGATTCTCACCTTTGATCACTGTTAGGTTATTGGCCAGATATGTAATAGTCTGCAGAATGATTACCTAGTATTTTTTTATGACTTTTATTTTTGTATTATTTTCTTATGACTCTTATTTTTTGCATTATTTTCTTATGACTTTTATTTTTTGTATTTTGTAATTCATTTCATTACATTAAGACCTCTTAGGTCTATACATATTTAAGATGTAAAATACTACTTCCAACAAAATTTACCTATTCTTCATCAAATTTGAAACATTAAGCAGCGAAACCTTTACATCAAACATATAAAAAAATAAAACAAATGGAAAATTTAACAGGTAGCCCTTTATCTAAATGCAATAATGCCTGACAGGGTGGGCACTGAAGGGAAATAATGAACATTCCAAGTTTGGAGAGGCCTTTTGCCTGTGGTGCTAGGCTTTACAATACCCCTGCACTCTCTGTTATTTCTTAACAGCCTTGGTTATTGCCTACCACCAACCAGTCAGAAAGCATCATATTGGCACTAGATACCCCAGTTTATCCAGTCTCCATGCTAATAAGCTAATCTGTCAAAGAAAACCATGTACCAACTATCTGCGAAAAAATCTCACATCATATCCTTACACAAATGTGGGAATTTTACCAATTTTACCAAATACAGATCCATAGCCACTGTCACCTGTATCAAAAATTCTGGAAAACTGTATCCATTCACAACTCTGTAGATACCAATCTGGTAAGAACCATCTCTCCCCCACCCACCAGATTTTTAATTCAAACAAGATTACAGCTATTGCCCTCTTTAATTTCATCAGTGCTATCAACTTCCATACATATGCTGGCAACCTAATCTCATCTATCTACCTTGAGCTTTCAGCACTGTTCCTAGCTACTGGAGTCTGGCCACTAGTAGCACCATGTTATTTGGTTAACAAGTTTTGTGTTCTACATTCAGAATTGCAAGACAACATTCATCCAGCTGGCATAATTAAAAAAATAAAAAAAGAACTATAATCCTTACAACATTCTGTCATTTGAAGAGAAACTGAAATATACAATCACAATATCTAATTACTTTCCCAACAACCACAGCTCTCTAATATTAATTTAGCTACAGCATTTACAGATTTTTTTTCTCCTCCACTGTCAACTTTCCTGCTTTCTTTCCTAATTACGTTAAACAAACTGAATCTGGACTAAACAGTTGTGCAGTAAATAATGACCAACTCTTTCCTCATTCCCTCTCTCTTTATTTAGCTGCTACAAAAGCTCTTAATTCAGTGATCACCTAATTTAATATTTTCAGCCCATGTTTATGAAACTTTCTTCCAGCTGTATATCCAAACCCCTAGCCCAAATATTTTGGCTTTTCTTATCCTACTTTCTTATCCTAGCCAGCATCAAACACCGCAAACACCAAACACTGCAAATTATCACTATCAAAATGTTAGGGAGTATAAAAAGCCTCAAGTCAAGACATTAGGTACAAGTTGCAGAACAACTAAATAATATTTCCTTACTCAATTTATTTATTTATTTTCACCACTCACTTAAAGTAAGTGGTGGTGCTGCGGTAGCATTGTCGCTTCACAGTAAGACGCTGTCCGGTTCAATTCTCAGCTAGAGCGTCTTCTGCGTGGAGACATGCGTGAATGGGCATACCTTTGTTGAAGGTTGTGTGTCAGAGCTGGTAACTCGGCACGTAAAAATTAACTACCAACCGTTAGCGGACCGGAGTTCCGCTGTAGCGACCCCTAACCGGGAAAAGCCGAAAGACACAAACTTAAAGTAAGTAAAAACAGTGCAAAGTCAGGCACTGAGAAAGTTAGTCAAGCAGTATAAGAAAAAGCACTCCTGGGCCCTTTAAATCTAAAACTGAGCCTGACTATGGTACCACAGTAGCACTCCTGGGCCCTTTAAATCTAAAACGGAGCATGAATATGGTACCACAGGATTCAGAAAGTGGGAAAATATAACACAACTGGACTTCCCTCTTTACTGTCCCTGTTTTTTGCTCTGATTTCTGATCTGTGCCCCCTACCCATACGTCCAAAAAATTATGATTTTGAGATAAAGGTGGCAGATTACATTTTAAAAAGAGACTTCTTTAACTTCAAAAAATGCATGCTATTTCACATTCTCCTAATCTGTTAGTTTCTCATGTTAATTGTACAAACATTTTAAAAGATGTTCCTGATTATTTCTAGATTTGCACTTGTTGCTGCAGATAACAGATTGAGAGCTATGGAAATATTGAAGCCATAAACAGCTATTCAAAACTAATGAGTAACAACTGTGAGCAGCAAAAGTGATCGAAGTACCAAATAACAATAATGCAGCAGTTTAAATACATGCATCTCTTCACCCTAGAGAATGCTGATGTCTGTGCTGTCACTGACACATGGTTTAAAGCCATGGAAAGCACACCAACATTGCAAGGTTATAATGCCTTACACACATTTAGACCAGTTACTTCGCAGGCAGGGACTAAAAGTGGAGGTGTCTCTACTTACATCAAAAATAAAAATACTTCAAGGCTGGTCAAACAGGACAACACACTTGAGCTGCTCCATGTTCAAATCACCATAGGCAAAATCCAATACCACTTCCTTGCAAGCTATAGGTCCCCCTCTATGACCTAGGAAACCCATACCATAAACTTAAACTTATTAGAAACACTAGCCTTCCAACCCAATACTACATTCATGGATGACTTTATTTACCCTACTATTAACTGGGAATACTATATGACACCAAATGTATAGGCACAGAGATAGTCAATACACCAACCAAGGGTGCAACTATACTGGATCTGGTCCTCACTAATATGGGAGAGTGCTGCACACCCCCTACTGTAATGCCTGGTAAGGTCAGACCACAAAATGGTCTCCTTTGATGTAAAAATAAAACCTGGACCCCCAGCTAAACCTGGAATATTCAGAAAGTACTCCAAGGCTAACCTCCTGCTATTAAGTGATAACCTGGCAAAATTTCAACCCTCATAAACTCTGAGAACACTGCTGCCTATGCAGAACTTTACACAGAAACCCTGTACAAGCATGTTAATAGCTGCATAGAGGCAGCTGTACCCACAAGGTAGATGTACAGAATTAACTCAAAAAACAAGCCATCCTGGTGGAAACACAAAACCAATAGGCTGTATAACAAAAGGATAAAAATCATGGCAAAAATTAGGAGATGCAGCACCCAAGAGGATAAAAGCACTCTCATCAAACTAAACAAACAACTGAGAGGACAAATAAAGTCTACCAAAGCCAAATTTGAGGTAAGTTTGGTCTCCCACGCCAAGGATAACCACAAAGCATTTTTTACCTATATCCGCAACCTCAAAGGCAATACACAATTCTGTGCAGACCTCACTGTAAATGGAGCCACCTATACTGAGTTAGAAGATATAGCAAACTTCCTGGCTGATAAATTCAGCCCCAAATTTACCTCTCTCTCCCTCCCTCAACCTTCCCTCAGGAAATACCATCAAATATAACTCCCCCTACTATCACTGGGGAACAGGTCCTTAATGCTCTCTCTAAGACCAATAGCACTGCATCAGTGGGCCCAAACAATATCCCAGGATGCCTTCTAAATAGCATGAAACATGACCTATCAGGGTATCTGGAGTTACCATTTAACAGCAACAGTCATCCATTTGCACAAAGGTGGGACATCTACAGACCCTGGAAACTACAGACTCATAAGTCTCACTAGTCTTATAAGTAAAGCCATGGAAAGAATTATCATAGAAATGATCAATAGTAATATACTAAACCTCCAGACACTGGACTCAACCCAGTTTGTTTTCTTCAAGGGCAGATCATGCCTACTCAACATGGTGGACTTTTTTGAGAAGGTAACCAAAGAAATGGATAAGGGAAAAATGGTTCACACTGCCTACCTCGATCTGGCCAAGGCATTTTACACAATACCCCACTCAGGCATTGTTGACAAACTGAAGAGGTTAGGTACAAACTCATGTGTCACCCAGTGGATAGCCAACTGGCACATAGACAGAACCCAGGACGTTAGAACTGGAGAGTCCACCTCCACAAAGAGGCCAGGCACAAGTGGAGTCCCTCAGGGATCAGTCCTCGGACCGTTCCTTTTTGGCATTTACTTCCCTGAAGTTAAGGCCAATGTCAATTGTCTCTGACTGACTAAATTTGCAGATGATTGAAAATTAGGAGCTGTCATTAAATCCCACACTGACACAAATATTCTCCAGGAGGGGCTGACACAGATAAACAACTGGTGTCAAAGCCATGGACTAAAATTAAATGCCAAGAAATGCATAATAGTATCCTTTGGGATGTCATATGCCCCTGGTAACTATCATATTGACAACACACCCCTTAGAGATGACCTAATAATCAGGGACTTAGGGACACACATAGACAGTAATCTAGCCTTTGACCCTCACATGTCTACAGTAGTGAGGAAATCATTCTATGTTGCACAACTTATAAACAATGGTATGGCATTTAAGTCAAAGGAAGTCATTGTTCCAATGTATTTGGCATTCATCAGACGTATCTTGGAGTACAATGCCCCCTTCAATATGTACCTAACCAGGCATACCCAACAACTGGAATGTCCACAGAGGTTTTTAACTAAAGAATACAGGGCGTAAGTTAAATGTCCTATGCAAACCGGCTCAAGGCCCTATCCCTGTATTCTGTCTCCTACGAGCTTTTGAGGGGAGATCTATGCCTGGCATACAGTGCATTATCAGACCCTACTTTGAAGGACCTCCTACATATCCACAAAACAAACAACACCAGAATTGCCCATTCTAAAGAATTAAACCTTGCCTGTGGCATAAATAGGACCTGCTGGAGAGACAGGTATGTATCACAGAGACTACACTACCCCATCTATGAAACAGGCCATGTGAAGCATAGTTCCTCCCTAACCCAATTCAAGTGCAACTTGGACAATTGGCTGGGGAACAGGAAATTCACCCCTGGTTTGGCACCTATGTCTCTAATGGACACAGGAAACCCGTAAATAGTTCATCTCCCAGCCCCTGCTTGTAAATATCTCATATTCCAGACCCTGGCTTACACTTATCAAGGGTATCAAAACTTGTCAGAGATTTGGGATGCATGGTTAGGCTTAAAAAGGCCCTCGTGGCCGCTAGCCACACCTATGAACCTATGACCCTGTAAGTAGGAAAATGCACATTACCTAACATTTTATTTCCTGAATCAAGACTCATATAAAAAGTAAGCATTTGACACAAAAAGAAAATCTTATTATTCCATATAATGTATGCACACAAAAGAGCAGTCTCTCTATTTCTACTGGGTACATATAATCTGCACAGTATATTTTGATCTTCTAAAGTTAAATGTCTAGAAATAGTTTACCTATCAGTACTCTTCTGACCTGCTGTGAACATGTCTCCCCTTAGTGCTCTAGCTTGTACAACTTGTTACTACTGCTGACAAACTTGCTTGAACTTCTCTACTAATCAGAATGCATAAAGCAGAACCAGGAAGTCCATCTCATTTACTGCAACCTTCTCACCTCCCGGCTTTTATTTACACTTTTTATCTAAGTGATTATCATCCTTTTAACTCTTTCAACAACACCAGGACAAAACAATTATTAAATTAAAACATCTAATGAGCTGAAAAAATGCTATACAGTCTCATATCACAGCAATTCCCCGCATTATGTGAGTTGTGACTTTTCTCCTGGGTACTAATGCTTATTCTGTTGCTACCCTGTCACATAGCTTTTACAGGAATGCATACAGTGTGTGTGCCTCCCGACGTCCTTGGTCTACCCCCACTGCCACTATTCTGAAGAATGTCCTCTCTGTTTGTGATGCCCCACTACTGGCTCAGTAATCAAGGAGCCTTAATCCTCACCACTAGCACCAGTGGGAGATATACATTGGAAGGATGACAAGTACACACACAGTATTTCTAGATGCAGCTCTCTGCATCAAGTGCAATTTCCCTTAAGACCGCACAGAGACTACAGTCATTCCAGGGCTGGTTTTTCTCTCTCTTTCTCCAGATCCCCAATAAGACTCTCCACTGGCACAGCTATAGATCTGAGATCTCAGTTGAGTGGCTAAGCCAAGACCTCCAGCACCCTCTCTATCCAACCAGTGCTTTGTGTCCCTGTCCAAGTAGTTGGCACACACACTCTTGGAGATTTGTTTTATACACACACACACACACACACACACACACCTGGAAAGGCTGACACAGGTTTACTAGCTATGCCCCTTCTGCCCAGACTATTTGGTAGTTGTTACTGCCACCAGCCACCTCTTTATCAGCGACTTTAAGGCCTTTAACAAAGGGTGTCCAATCTTACTGTGTAATGCTACTATCAATACAAATGGTAGTTTGACCAAGAGCAAGGCTATTAGAAGTGGCCTACACAGTGTCACCAAATAAATATACAAGTACTCTCAGAACTTAAATATGTCTCACAAAGATCAGCCACACACACACACACACACACATATATATATATATATATATATATATATATATATATATATATATATATATATATACAGCTATATCAGAGTTTAAAAATCACATTAATTTTTTAAAACAACATTGCAGGACAGTCTTAAATAAAAAGAAAAATATCTAAGCTAAGGTTTGCTATATTTCTGACTATATCTAAAAGAGTTATACTGCACCCTAGCCCACTAACTTCAGAGCAAGGCAAATGTGGTGAGTTGATCTTGATATTGTCAGGTCAAAGACAAATAGGGAATGCTGTCTCTCACTAAGAGACTTCCCAAATTAATATCTCAAATATTTCTGCAGAGATAGCTTGCAGAATAACATCATTTCTTGTCATCTGACTCTATCCCAGGTGAAAAACAAACATTGATGCTGTTTGCATTTAGCATCTACCTGTGAAAATACATACACAAGGGCTTTTCCTCAAACCTTGGTACTTGCTGGAAGTCATAAAGCAATAAAACACTTGCAAGACAATGCAGAAAGTTCCCTAGTTTTAGACATTATGTCTCCTTGCTGCCATAAAGTAATTTAATTTCAGCTATTTTGAAGTTAACCTCTTGTGTTCCATAATCCACTGTTAAAATACATACATTCAAACAGTTACAATAGTGTATGTACATTTCTGTTCCCTTCCAGTAGGGTACACTATGGATACATCGTTAAGCTCAGTACTTTACAAACCCTTTTCAACACACATCTGCACAAACCTTCTTTGATATGCACATAACATCAGTATCTCTCTTTGTCAAACTTCTATATAAATCATGTTGATATTCACAAATGACATATAATTATTTACAAAATTCCAGATAGCTGGTCTGGCAGTATCTCCTTTCATGACACAGTTCACTAGCTGACATTATAATATTTTGCCTAACACACCCCCATTAACTATTTTCAGCTTCCACATAATCCCATTTTGTACTGGGACACAGTAGCACTCAAGGGAACAACCACAAACTTCTCAGCTTTATAGAGTGTTAGCTAATATGTCTGCAATCTGCAGTGGTCTAACCAATACTGCATGAGCCATTACTACTGTGAAAGCAGAAGGGATTCATTTAAACTGAGGCAAGAAATGCAATCCTTAGCATCTGCACATTATTTCATCTGTTTTCATTAACATCAAATCCTGATACTTCAGATCTGTCTCTGAACTCTAAGTTGTAACTGATATTTGTAAGCTACTCCGGACAACAACACCCTTATCTAGTCAGTGTTGGCCTGGCGCCAGGCTGACAGCAGAAAGTTAATTACCTGCCATGACAGCAAAAATCTGGATGTAAATCATGGGAGGATGGAAGGAGGACTAAAAAGCAATTACAAACCCTTCATCTTTATTTTATTTGCTTAATGTATTTGGTGCATCTATCTGCTATTTGGATGAACAAAACTATACAATGGAACTGAGCTACTGCAGCATGCAAGGAGTATGAAAATATGTACTAGCTGTCTGCAGACACACACGCACACACACACACATACACACTTATACCAAATCATACTAAAGTCTATACCTGCAAAAGGAAAGTACATGTCAAGACCAAATGTTTTCAGGGAAAGTAAATACATAAAGGTGTTGCCTAGAAAAGAACATTTCTTCTTAGCTACTTAATACTGTGCTTTAAAGAGTAATGAGACATCCTGCTCTCTGATTATCACCTGCTTATACTAAATACCATGTTCTTTAATTATTAGTGGCATACTGTAAACAGGCTGCACTTCAAATGTTTTTTAGCTGTATATATCAAACATCCTGTAGTTTAACTTAATAGCTTTGCACAATAAACACTATTTTCTTTAAAAGGTTATTAGCTGTGCACAGAAAACAACCTACCCTTTAATGAATTATTACATTAGTTAATACAATACACTTTTCTTCAACTGATCATTAGTTGTGTAAACATCCTGCTCTACTCGTTCGCTCTAACCAAGAAACACTGGGATCTTTAATTGGTTATTAGCTCAGCAAAGCAAACACCCTACTCTATAAATGGCCTTTAGCTGTGCACAGAAAATAAACTGGGCTTTAACTGATTACTAGCTGTGCCTCTGCTCTTTGTTGTTAGCTTTACATAGTAAATGACTTTGCTCTTTAGATGACTTATTAGATGTGCAAACCCTGCTTTTTACTTAGTTGTTAGCTGTGGGATAAACATAATTGTTATTTATTTATTAGCTCTGGAAAGTAATCTACCAGATCTTTAATTAGTTATCGGCTTTACGTAATAAATGTTCTATTTTTTTATTTGAAGCTCTGAGTCCTGTATCAAAAAAGGCAACCAACATTTACACAATTTTTTCCGCATTACAGTTACTTTGTAGATGTTAGACCAGCGCAAGAAATGAAGCTTCCTACTCTATAAAACTCATCTAAACATCCAACTCCCAGACAGTTAACATAATATCTGGCATTGTTTCTAACTGGCTATGTCTTAAGTCATCACAAAACATAAAAATACCCTGAACCTCTCAGTAGCCTGCTTCCCTCCACCTGTCACCCCTGGCAAATTCCAAACACTAATTCAAGAAATGACACCAAAGTAAGAAGATAAAACCATGCACATCCTCTTAGGTAACTTCATCCTAAATGTGCTTTACCACATCCAGCATGACATCAACAAAAGTCTGCTTAACTTCAGCTGTAAACAATTACTGCAGTAGTATCAACATGACCTAACCTTGTCATTAGCAATCATGCCCTTCAAGATCAAATCATCATTGACAACCCCAGTCTAATCTGAAAAACTATCACCCACCCTGCTTCTATTAATGACCATTGCATAATACATATCCCACAACAAAAATTCCCACAAATTAATGTTGTTCAGTTCTAAGATGCAATCAAACATAAAAAACTTAAAGAACCCTCTCCAGCAGACTGGTCTTTCAGTTTAAACCTAAACACCCCTAAACTTGTCACATAAGCTCTCAACAATATACTTGGATCTGTCCCGGATACATTCTTCCCTATACTTTGCCAACTCAACAAGCCAAAATAAAATGACTGGTTAACTTCTGAAATGAAATCCCTTTTAAAACATAGAGATGACACATAGCAGGCATGGAAAATGACCCTCCCCTAACAATAGGCAATAATTTATCCATCTCAGACACTTCACAGAACAATATGATGACACAAAAGCCAACTCATGAAAACATGTCAAAAATATTTAGCTAAATCACCAAAACAGTTCTGGAAAGAAGTTGAACCAACTCACAGGAAGGAATATTCAAAGCAATCCACCAACAGCAACAACTACATTATATCCCTTTGAATTCTCTCTGAAATTTTCAACACTCTCTCCTTTGCAAATACTCATATTAAACCTTCCCCAAACTACCTCTCTCTATGCCTCAATTTTAGTTCAAAACAAGTCAATACCAGAGATTGATCATCTCTTCTACAACAAGCAAAAAACTGACACCTAACCAGTCACAGATGGTATCTATCCCTGATTCAGATACATTGCAGGGACTTCCTCACAACCTTCCTGCAAGATCTTCAGTCTCTGCCTAATACAAAATCTCATGCCAAATCTATGGAAAATAGTCATTATCAGCTCAATTCCAAAGCAATCTAATCCCACCAAAACTTCTCAATGCAAGTCAATCCTTATCCTTCCCACTCTAGGCAAACTCCTTGAAAAATTATCTATGCTCAGCTCCCCCAAAATATAATTTCCTATGACCTCCTCTAATATAAACACATGCTTTGGTCCAGTCACAGCCTCATGGAACCTAACTAATGAAATATTACTAGCTTTAGACATAGGCTGGCTCACTGGTCCCATCTTTAACTAGTCTTACAAAAGTATTCAACCTCATTGACCACAACATCTTCCTCTGTCATCTAGTACAAATAGGTACAAGTCACAATTCCCTCCTCAATTTCAAAACTTCTTCATCAATTACCATTTCTCTGTCAAAATTCACACATTGATTTCCCAAGCATTCATCCTCTAAAAAGAAATAACACAAGGTCCCATATTTGCTCTTCTACTCCTCTCCATCTTTATAAATAACCTTCGCCTTGACATATGCTATCTAACCCTCCTTCCATACATAGATGACATGGTAGTATTTCACATAAGTAGCTCAGTACGCAACCTCAAGACAGACCTGCAAATACATTTCAAATGGATCTCCAAACAAAGCCTCTTATTCAACCAAAACTATTATTTTGGCACCAAACAGAAACTTAAACACAGAACTCTTTGCATATCTATGACCACAACAATACGCCTATAAAAACATTACTTCTTTTAAATACCTTGGCATTTGGCTTGATCTTTTCCTTAGCTTTGTGCATGATTTTGACTACATAAGGTAAAAGGTTAACTCTCTTCTATTTTAGACCATTAAAATCTCCCCCTTTCATGATAAAACCTCCAGTAAAGTAGTAGGCATTCTACTCTCCCAACTTGAATACAATCTCTCCCTCATAAAATCAGCATCAGAAATGAACTCTACATACATTTTAACAATAACTAATAAAATTTATAAATCTTTTTCCAATCCTCTAAAATAAGCACATCTGGAAAACACATGAAAACATTACTTCCTGTTCAAAAAAGGGTTGACTTTCTCCTAAGATCCCTAGTATTCAAACTGCTACTCACACAGGCCTTGCCTCCCCTAGCAAGTAAACTAATTATACAATCTTCCTCTTACAGCCTCATAAACCATGATCACTTTATCCCCCACACTGCAGCTCCCAAGACAAAGCTCGATTGTACATTTCATTACTTTCTCTTTAATAAGTCCTAAACTCTGGAAAAGTATTCCCCCACAAATAAAATACACCTCACCTTATGCAAAATTTAGAACTTAACTAAATCCCCCCAACCTCCACTCATACCATAAATATATTTGCTTCTCATATCAGCTAACTTGAGCAACATCTTTTTCTCCTTCTGGTTATCCTCTTACTGTCCATCATATGGCACGTACTCCTTCTGGTTATCCTCTTACTCTCTATCACATGCCACATACTCCTTCTGGTTATCCTCTTACTGTCCATCATATGGCACGTACTCCTTCTAGTTATCCTCTTACTGTCCATCACATGGCACATACTCCTTCTGGTTATCCTCTTACTGTCCATCATATGACACATACTCCTTCTGGTTATCCTCTTACTGTCCATCACATGGCACATACTCCTTCTGGTTATCCTCTTACTGTCCATCACATGCCACATACTCCTTCTGGTTATCCTCTTACTGTCCATCATATGGCACGTACTCCTTCTAGTTATCCTCTTACTATCCATCACATGGCACATACTCCTTCTGGTTATCCTCTTACTGTCCATCAGATGACACATACTCCTTCTGGTCATCTTCTTACTGTCCATCACATGACACATACTCCTGGTTATCCTCTTACTGTCCATCATATTTAACATACTCCTTTTGGTTATCCTCTTACTTTCTATCACATGCCACATACTCCTTCTGGTTATCCTCTTACTGTCCATCATATGGCACATACTCCTTCTGGTTATCCTCTTACTTCTGGTTATCATCATATGGCACATAATCTGTCTGGTTATCCTCTTACTGTCCATCATATAGCACATATTCCTTCTGATTATCCTCTTACTGCCCATTATATGGTACATACTCCTGGTTATCCTCTTACTGTCCATCATATGGGACATAATCCTCCTGGTTATCTTCTTACTGTCTATCATAAGGCACATACTCTCACACCAACCTGCACTTCTCACTCATATAATCATTTGTTTAACATAACTTCTCCAGCTACTCATAAACTCTAACATCACTCCACTCAAATATCTTGCCATTCCCACTTAGATATCACACCACTGTAATTATCACACAGACACCTCACTTTCTATGTGAAATTTATATTGATTTATTATAAAATTGTATATATTCTTTATATTTTCATTACCTGATAATGGCATTTCATAGATGTGTATTTTCATTGTACTTATGCTCTCACAAAATGTAACTCAAACTTTGTTTGGATTCCTGGGCTAAGAGTAAAATGGGCTACTTATGATCAGTGTTCTACCCAGTCAAACACATCTTAAATCAAATAATATAAAAATAAATAAATTATTTTCTGTGCATAGTAAACACATCTTTCTTCAAACGCTTAGCAGCTCTGCATGTACTCTGTGCCTTAATAATTAATTCTGCACAATAAACACACTGTTCTTTTATTGGTTATTAGCTGTGCCATAATAAACACCCTGCCCTATAATTAATTATTAGTAGTGGATAGTTAGCATCTTTTTCTTTTTATTATTATTAGTTTTTACAGAAAAAATGTTCTTTAACAGTTAGCTACATATAGCAACATCACACTCTTTAAATGGTAAGCAAGTCTGCATAGTAAACAACATCCTTCTGCTGACAACTTACCTCAATATTTGATAGTACTATAAATCAGATGTTCACCTGATATCTACTTTGTGGCGTTTTTTAAAATATTTTCTGATAAGTGCTTTGCTTTATTTTTTAATCATTAACTATTTAGAATAACTAAATGTGAAGTTCATACGGTAGTTAAAAATCAAACTGTAACAAATACAGAAGTTGGACTGGTATGCAAGTAGCCAGCATTAATGTTCTGCTTCTGGGTCTGATGGACAGTGTTGTGTAATGTGCATTAAGCATGCCACATATAAAAATACTCACCCTACTGCCACTAATTGATATTTGAAGGAGATCAATCCAGACCCGGGGATGTAGGATCTTGCTAATGATTTGAAAGTGGGACGTGTTTACAGTGAACTACTAATGACTTGGGGATATAGGATCATGCTAATGATTTGAAAGTGGGACATGTTTACAGTGAACCACCAATGAGATCACAGGAGGCCTAAGATATTAGACAGTAAACACTCTAGCCTGGCTGAATCTTTCTTACAGTCATTACTGAATGGTTTGTCTGTGTGACCTTTTTACCCTTTGTTTGGATGATGTTTGGGATATTTTGTAGTCACACTAATTTTTGTGGAGAACAGAATTAGTTTTATGCCCTGTGTTTCTAATGTACAGCCAAACAACCCACTTATGCTGTACTGATGAGGTCAAAAATGACCAAAACATGTCTAAACATGTCTTGTCTACAACTACTGGGTTTGGTTTTATTGGCCTGAATGTGCCCATAAAGACTAAAAGTTAAAAGTCATGGGCATTAAAAAGTCATGTTGCAGAAACACTGGTATGCCCTTAAGGGGTCATTTACATATATTCCATGGGCCTCCAGAACAGGGGGTTTAAGGTACTACACAGTAAAGCTTCTAACTTGCCTGGGTCTTTTTTTGGAGTTTTTTACTGAATTATTTGTAACTCTGTTTTAAAGATATATGTAAAGTAGCATTATTATATACCGCATATATATTCAAATATACTACATCTCTTTTATTTATTTAATAACTTATTTATTTAAATTGTTATCGGGAATAGAACACTGATCACAAATGTCCATTTTCAGTCTCAGCCCAAGTAGAAGAGAGACGTACATTTTATCAAAAAAAAAAAAAAACAATTGATGAGATTACATGGCAACTGTATACAATTATTAACAATAAAAATGGAGTAGTATACACAGTAGTATTATACAATATTTACAATAAGGTATGACATTCAAAGTATCACATGATTAGAAGTGCATAGACTCATCAGTAGCTTAAAAACAGGAATGGTAGCAAAGGAGCTTTGAGAATAGTTTAGTGAAGTCAGTGGGGAAAAAATAAGGAAAAATTAGGTGATATGGTTAAAAGAGAGACAGTGACATTTGGTAAGTTTCTGAAGATAGGCCTTTTGCTGGGTTTGATATATTGAGTAAGATAAAACATCATTTGAGAGGGTATAGATTCACACAGTCTAGGGAGTGTATGAAGCAGCAATGATCTCTGCAGTGGAGTTCTGTTTTGGGGGCTTATAGGTGCATTGTGGTTCTGACTTCTGGAGATGTAAGACTGCCTTTCTAATTAGTTTGACTGCTAAAGAAAAAAATGTTTGGTTGTTTAGGAGTCTGAACAGTTGCGATCAAAGGAAAGGTCAAATATTTGTTTTACTATGAGCCAATTTGCATTTTGCAATGCTTTGCAATGATGTTCATGTTTTGGGGAGAGTAGGATGAATCTACATATTTTTTGAGGATTGTTTGGATTTATGTGAAGTCTCTCTTTGATGCAGATACAACAATGAACATATTCCAGATGAAAATAGAAGAATGCCTTTCCCTACAGCTATTCTGAAACAGTAATAGGACATAGGGAAACATGGCTGCAAATACCTCACTAAGCACTCACGTGAAATATAACAATATACTAAGAAATTTTATATATATAAATATATATAGACACACACACACATGCACGCACACAAGCCCCCCCCCCCTCACACACACACACAGACACACACACACACACACACACACACACACACACACACACACCTACACATATGCATCAGGGAACTTCCCCTATTCTTTCTGCAGGGGGAAGACTGTGCATATTACACTTCATTCCTCCAGTTTCTGTTCAGGTGCAAAGGCGGTCCAGAGAGACTGGAAGAGATATGGAGAATGTGCAGATAGAAATGGCAAATAATGTAGAATTGGTAGAACTGCTACCAATATCAGATGATAATGAACAAAGACTGATGAATTTGTTTGTACTGGAGAGGAAGGAGGCACTGGTGCAGAGTACTATGGTGAAGATGACGCCGATCAACTCAGAGGAAGTTTTTCAACAGAGGTTGTTCGAGGAAGATTTACAAAGTCAAAAGGGATGTATTATTTCAATTATGCAGTCAGGGGGGCTGCAAGATGATTATTTAGAACAAATGATTAACCAAAGTGAAGCAGGTACTGATGTAGCATCATCTTGGAGTGATATCATGGAGAAAGAAGGTGAACCAAAAGCTAAAACCTACACACAAACTGTGAAAGATGGGAATGAAGAAAAGAAAAAACAAAGGAAGTAAAGAAAGAGGTGTACAGTTTGAATAAGCAGCAAAAAAGAGCAATGTTTAGATAGGTATGAGGTCTGGGACTTCTAATGGCACCATTAAGTGTTACTCCAAAGGAGCTAAGATCTTTTATTCTTATTAATAAAGAGGCATTTTTGTGGCTTATTATTCAAAAATTCTCAATACGTGGAAACTTTTCTGGGAAAGTTTGAAAAGAAAAAAACATGTTTATCCTTGGTAAGAATATGTTATACAGTCTTTTTTTAGACAAACTAAAAAATGAGTATTGGTTCAATTTAGAACAGAGGTGGAATCTATGGACTTAAAAAGTACTTATTAACTATGTGTAAAGAAGTAATGAACACAACAAAAGTTTATGATGAAAGAGACTTTGAACTGGGGGATGGGAACGTGATATTATATTGAATATGGAAAATAATATAAAGCATATACCAAGTGT
The DNA here is from genome assembly GCF_019279795.1 of Protopterus annectens. NCBI lineage: Eukaryota > Metazoa > Chordata > Ceratodontiformes > Protopteridae > Protopterus > Protopterus annectens. Next base: position 845,929,824 of record NC_056746.1, on the reverse strand, counting down.
TATAAATATGAATGGTAATAGAGGTTTCATAAGATATAGGGAACAACTCAAAATGTGTTTCTTTTGTGGAAAGGATGATCATTTAATAGAACAATGTAATAAAAGGAAATGCTATATATGTAGAAAAACAGGACATGATGCAACAAATGTGATTTAAAATGTAAAAAATGTGATAATACTGGACCTGTGTGCTGAGAAGTAAAAGGAAGGAAGAATATGATATTCATACTCAGCACTTGTTCACAACTTGTAAGCACTAAATAAGCTACTAATTACTATAGCACTCAGTCTTCCTCATTACCTAAAGAAAAACAGTTTTTGTACTTACTTTTCTCACTGGTGTTGAGAAAAACAGCTCTTGAACTCACTTTCCTCACTTATCTAGAGGAAAATAGTTTATTATTCAGGCATGTCTAAGGGTCACCTCCCAGTGTTCTCTCCTGTCTATCTGATGAATCTGGGCATCTTGAGGCAGTGTAGAAATTGCCTCATGTACACAGACAACTCCCTCCTCCTACCACTCAACACTACAACCTGTGAGAGATGCACTTATCTAGCCAAACTGGAGGTAATGCTCTCACCAACCAAGACTGAACCTGACAGTCATGAGGAGACGGTAAACATTTGCACCACACCACACTCATCACATAGTCTCACTACGTCTACACCCCCAAAATCCATACATAGAAACTCAAAAACATTAGTGGAGGCTCTCAATAATAATCTGCCTAAGCAACAGAGACCTCCAAAGCAGAAACACAAGCAACCTCCATCCCCCAACACAACCCAAATGACACATAGCCCACAGATTCAGTGTGCCACTCAAACACAGCCAATAAGGCAAAACAACATACCCAACACACTAGTCATAGGTGACTCTATAGTCAAGCACACTGATGTCCCACTCACCAGGCTAAATAAGGAGAAGGTTACTATCAGCTGCCTGTCGGGTGCCAGGATCCGCCACATAACACGCACTCATGTCATTCCACAACAAGTACAAATATGACTCTGTCATTGTCCATGTTGGTGTGAATGACCTGAGATGTACCTCCCTGGACTACATGAAAAGAGACATGGAAGAGCTCTGCAATCTTGTAGCCCAGGCAGGTATGACCCTAGCCCTGAGTAGCATTCTGCCATCGCCCAGAATAATACCACAGTACAAGGACAAAATGATTGATTTTAACAATTGGCTAAGCTTCTGGTGTCATTCAAAGGGGATCCAGTATCTGTCTGCTTGGGATGACATGGTCGACAGATCACGATGCTTTGCCACAGATGGCCTGCACCTGTCGCCCTTAGGATTCCGGACACTTGCTAAGGCTCTTGCTGCCCCTATAGTGCCTTTTTTTAGGCAGGGTTCAAGTAACAAATTCACCACCATAACATTAACAGGTAAGCAAAAACTGAGGGTAATGCTACTCAATGCTAGAAGTCTAAATTTCAAAATGCACTCACTCGAGGCACTCCTTAAAATGGAGAACATTGATATCTGTGCAGTGACTGAGACCTGGTTGAAGGCTCCAGAGAGCACCCCTGCACTACCAGGCTATAACTCATACCACACTTTTCAGCCATCTAACTTGGACCGAAACACCAAAGGTGGGGGTGTGTCCGTATTCATTAAGGATATCCACGCGTACAGGCTAGTTGCTCAGTATAATGCATCCGAGGTTATCCAAGTGCAACTAACTCTTGGCAAAACTGCAATCCAAATTGTAGCTTGCTACAGATCCCCCACCATGCCCCAGGATTCCCACTCCTCTTTTCTTGATGTACTGGAAAATATTAGGGTTCAACCAAACACCCTAATAATGGGTGACTTCAACTACCCCACCATTAACTGGGAAAACTACTCATGTACTAACTCCTCAGCACAACGCTTTCTGGAATTCATAAACTCCAATGCCCTAGATCAACTTATCCACACCCCCACCAGGGGCAACAATATCCTAGACCTAGTCATTACCAGCATGAGTGACTGGTGTTCCACACCTGCAGTCAAATCCTCGTTGGTCCGATCCGACCATAAGCTAATCACCCTTGATATCCACATCCCACCCCCACCCCCTATTAAGGAAACCACAGTAAGAAATTTCTCCAAAGCCATCTTCATGCTTCTTGACAGAAGTAGTGAACTTCATGACACCCATGCAGATGGACAATACAGTTACAACTGCTGAATCCTACACAAATGCACTCTATAAGCACCTACATGAGTGCATGGATCATGCTATCCCAAACAGAACCAAGACGCTATCCTCCTGAAAAAGGAAGCTAATCTGGTGGTCCCCTGCCATAAACAAACTGTACAACAGAAGGAAGAAACTGTTGCAAAAGAGAGTAAAATCCCATGAGTGGAGGAGCTCCCTGGTCAGCCTCAGTAAGAAGCTGAGATCCCTTATAAGATCCTCCAAAGCTAGCTATGAAAATAAAATTGCCACTAATTGCAAGGACAACCACAAAGCATTCTATAGCTATGTCAAGAATCTCAATGGCAACAACCAGATCTGCTCTGAGTTACAGCACAAATGAATGAAAATTACAGAACCAACTGCTATTGCCAACATCCTGGCAGATAGGTTCAGTGCTAACTTTACCCCCCCTCACCCCCTAAAGGGCCCATATCTATACAGGAAGAATGCAGAGTCCCTGTAATCACAACTACGCAGGTGAAAGCTGCACTCTCTAAAGCCAAAAACGCAGCATCCATGGGACCGGACAACATCCCAGGCTGCGTTTTACACAAACTTTAGAGTGAACTGGCTCCCCACTTAAGCACCATGTTCAATAATAGCCTCGCATCAGGCTTTTTGCCCACTGAATGGCGCACTGCAACAGTTATCCCACTCCACAAAGGGGGAGCCACCACTGATCCCAGGAACTATAGACATATTAGCCTGATGAGCCTGGTCTGCAAAGCCATGGAACGTATCATCATGGAACTCATAAACAAAGACATTGGTAACTTCCAAACTCTGGATCCCACCCAGTTCAGGTTTGTGAAAGGCAGATCATGCCTCCTGAACCTGATCGACTTCTTTGAGGCAGTCACCAAAGCCGTAGATGAGGGTAAAGTGGTTCACACAGCCTATCTTGACCTCGCCAAGGCTTTCGACACCATCCCCCATTCTGGAATTATAGCTAAACTCAATAAACTAGGCATAAATCCCTATGTCACAAGATGGGTTGCCAACTGGCTCACTGACAGAACCCACACTGTAAAAGTTGCAGACTCCAAATCTGACCTCAAACCAGTGACAAGTGGAGTACTACAGGGTTCTGTCCTGGGACAGCTCCTGTTTGGTATCTACTTCTCTGAAGTACAGGCTAACACAGAAGGCCTCTGGCTAATGAAGTTTGCAGATGACTGCAAACTAGGAGCCATAGTCAAGTCCCCAAATGATGTGAACATCCTACAGAAGGGCCTCTCTGAGACAGATGCCTGGTGTCAGAGCCATGGCCTCAACCTCAATGCCAAAAGTGCAGTGTCATCCCCATTTGGTAAAAGCTCTGTACCCATGAACTACCACATAGGCAGCAATCTACTTAACACTGAATGCATGATAAGAGACCTTGGTACCCAGGTGGACAGTAGTCTCCCCTTTGATAGTCACATCGCCACAGTAGTCAGGAAGTCCTTCTACGTGGCACACCTCATCATAAAAGGGTTCTCGTCCAGGAAAAAAGAGGTCATCGTTACCCTCTACTCATCACTCATTAGACCCATTATAGAGTACAACGCCCCTTTTGGAATGTACCTCACAAGACATCTGCAGCAGCTGGAAAGGCCACAGAAGTACCTCACAAAGAGGATTACTGGACTCAAACAAATGCCCTACATTGACCGCCTCAAAAAACTCTAGCTTTACTCCATAGCATATCGCCTACTCAGAGGTGATCTCTGCCTAACATATAAAGCTATGTCAAACCCAGAGCTGTTGGACATGCTACACATAAAGAAATCCCAATCCCTCCGAGCTACACGCTCTAGGGACCTAAACCTTGTTACCACAACAAACAGGACATGCTGGAGGGATAGATTCCTATGCCAGAGACTTCCCATACTCTGGAACAGGCTACCCATCTATGTCAAGCAAAGTTCTTCATTAGCACTCTTCAAGAAAAATCTTGATGAGTGGATGGGAAATAGGAAATACACCCCAGGGATCACTTCTGTGTCTCTGCTCATCAGTGGCACAAGAAAATAACTTTCTTGGGTGGCGTAAGCCAGGGAACCTTGTTGGCTAGGCTTGCATAGGCCGTTGGGCTGATAGCCTAGTACCTACCTATGAACCTATGAACCTATGAACCTATGAGAATGTGACAATGAATTACAAGCTGAAATGGAAGAAAATATGCAAAATGTGGATCAAGCAAATAATGTAATGCAGAATGAAATAGAACAAAATGAGACAGGAAAAGTTTTAGAAAGTGTGGTTAAAGTAATAAGTAAAAGAAGTGAAGAAAATAATGAGACAAGTGAAGAGGATTATGTAAGATGGACAATAGTAAAAGGAAGGAAGAATATGATCGGAAAACAGGTTAAAGAAAGAAAAAGAAAATTCAAATGCATGACAATTAAAGAGAACAGAAAGGTTAAGGATAAGACTTAGTTTTTTTTTTTTCCTTTTACATTTCTTTTAGTGAAAACTAAAATTGTTAGCCGTAAATGTTAATAGTTTGAAAAATATCAATAGGAGAATAGGTACATTAGAATGATGTGAAGTGTTAGATGCTCTTGTTATTATATTAGAAAACATTACATTACTAACAGAAGAAAGATTACAAATAGAAAAATCAGTTATATGGAACATGGGTAAAGAAACATGTTCTCATATATGTATTTTATGTCAAACAAATATTAAAGTATTGTATGTGACAATAGTAGAATTAGGACGCATTACTGTAACAGATTTAAGATGGAAAAAAGTGGTTGCAGAATATTAGTCATACATGCCTATGTGACAAAAAAGAAAGAGAAGATATGTTTAAAAAGATATTAGACTATGCATATGTTAATGTAGATATCATATTGGCAGTTGATTTTAATTGTAATTTAAAAATAAATAAGAAAAAAGGATATGATCTAAAAATAGTTAATGAAATTATGAGATGTGACAAACTAAATGTATGGGAGAATAGACAGTGGACATATAAAATAAATGAGATTACAACTGAAATTGGTTTCTGATTGCAGAAAGCTTGAAAATTGTGCAGCAAAGAGTTAAAAACATAGGATTTTCAGATCATTTGGCAATATGGATAACAGTACAAGAAAAGGAGGGCTATATAAAAATATGGAAATAATTAAAAGGTTAAAAGAGAAAAAAATAGAAAAGGGTGATTGAAGAGTAATGAAAGTCCACAAACTACTAAACAAGGAACAACAGAGAATCTCTTTGAAAGACCTGATTTTCTGGAACTGAAGATGTACCAACACAAATGAAAACGACAATTTTACCTAGGTTTCATCTTTATTGTACAGACTTCATCAGAAAATATCATGTTTCACCCAACTCCCACTATATATATTCACACAACTTTACACACCTCCATTTTCATTAACCAATTACATTGATTTAATTATCTAATTAAAACCATACACATCTTAGAATTGGTATAAAATACACACTTTAAACTGAACATAACATTATACTATCCCATAAAATTCAATTTATTACATCCTATAAAACACATTGATATTTTTGATATTTTTATTTTCGTTTTATTTTTGTTTTTATTTTTATTTTATATATTTTTATATTTTGTTTTGATGTTAATAACATTTCAAAAACCACATATGTATACATACACCTCAATATTCTGAGATGTTATATCATATATATCACATCTCCATAATATTAATAACATTACCAATCTTAAAAAACATATAAATAAATAAAATATGTTAATTTAGAACATACTTGTATCACCCCAAAATATGTTTAAGTTTCAAAATAGGTAGCATACTTATATTGTCATTGATCCCCAGAAACACTGTGGCATTTAGTCTTAACTGCCATTTCAATTCACATATGTCCAAATGCACATCTAGGACTACACCCTGACTATTCTTTTTTATTTGCTGTATTATACAAAACTTGAATGTATGCTCTGGATGTTGCTCAATGAGCCTAACTAAAGTGTTGGTATTTTTCATATGCCTGATATCAAGTATATGTTCAGTAACTCTTTCTCTGAACGTTCTACAAGTTTTACCTATATAAAAGGCCGAACAATCCTCACACTTAGCCATATAAACAACATTTTTGGTGTAGCAGTCATAATGTCCATATATGCCAATGGACTCTCCCACAACATCAATTTTTTCTCCAGTAACCAAAATGTACTTACATATACTACATCTACCACACTTAAAATTACCTTTACTTCGGTGGGAACTCCCAATCTCATCTATAATATTAACACCTGATTCCAATAACTGCATAAATGACTTCCCTTTTTTATATACATTTTTGGAGGGTTACTCAATTTTCTCCATACATTACTATCCAATTTCAACAGTTTCCAATTGTTGTGTATAATATTAACTATATACTCAGCATCATAATTATAAGTAGTTGTGAAAAACAATGGTTCACTCATTTCGGTGGTAAAATCTGTTTCATTTATCAAATCCACTACCAAATGCATATCCACTTGATTACCCACATTATTATTCATTACCAAAATTGCCCTATAGATTCCATTAGCTCTCTTGTATTTAACTTCATCCATAATGGAATCACATAGAGCCATGAGATAACCACACTTAATAAACATACCTCTAATAAAATCAATTTCTTTAAGAAAATCTTCATATTCACTTACCATTCTGGCTGCCCTAACCATTTGACCCTTAACTATTGCTTTTTTCTGATGGTTAGGGTGCCAGCTCTGGTAATTCAAATATGAATTTGAAAAAGTGGACTTTCTATAAATACCAGATGTCAAAAATTGTTTAGTCCGATCCACCTTCAATTTAACATCTAAGTAGGATATCTCCTCCATACTATATTCATAAGTGAATTTGAAAAAATGCACTGTACAATTTATGTAATCTATAAAGGCATTCATGGTTCCAACTGGTCCATCCCACACCACAAATATGTCGTCTAAAAAATGGGTGTATTGTTGTATATACTTCATATATTCACTGGTAAAAACATATTCTTGCTCCCAGAAGGACATTATATAATTTGCATAAATTGGAGCACAAGCGGCACCCATTGCCACTCCAGTGCTTTGCTTATAATAATGGCCTTCAAAGAATATATAATTGTTTTTCAACACAACCTTCATTAAGGCCACAAACACGTTAATGAGATCCTGCTCATATACACCAGTCTTTATTAATTGCTTCTCCAGCCAATCCAATCCCATTTCATTAGGGATGACTGAAAACAAATTACATACATCAATGGTCAACAAAATTGTGTGGTCACTATTTTTTACTACCTTTAACTTATTCAAGAAGTCCCATGAATCCTTGGTTATATATCCAACATCCTTTAACCCTTTTTGTAAGTGAAAATCCAAAAACTTACTTATGAAACATGTTTTACTCCTCTTTCCATCAACAATTGGTCTAAATTGGATATTATTCAACCCTTTATGGAATTTTGGTATATCAAAAATGTTGCTAACCATAGGAAATTTATTCATCAAGTAATAATGTTCAGTTTCATCTATTTGCCCCTGCATTAATAAAACCTCAATCAATAAATCTATTTTGGAATATGCAATATGCACTTGATTTAAACTATTCTCTTCATATGTGTCAGTAATTAACATAGTTAACATATAATCTATATAATCATTCCCTTTACCAGGCTTCATAAACCTTAACGCCTTGTCATTAATCAAATATTTTAACAGTTTTTCCTCATTTTTATCTAAATTGTTCATGTTATCAAAAACCCTCTTATTTACAATAGTTCTACTTTCTTTCATATATTCCCTTATATCCAGCTCACAAGCCTTTTCATATAATGTCACCATCCCATTTGGGGGGTGGGCAGATTAAATTTACTTGGTTTCCTTAAACCAACATTTTCTTGCTGCTGATAATTATCAAAAAACATCCTAATATTCATTTTTCTTATTAACATTTTTAAATCTATTAGAACTTCAGTCAAATTTCCTCTTTTTAAAGGTATAAAGGAAAAACCTTTTGATAACAATTCTGCATGCTCATTCATTAATACCTTACTTGAATAATTATATAATTTATAATCCCCATGAGCACTTGAAATGATACACGGACTAGTCAAAAAAACTAGCATTTCCTTCCCCCTGATTAGCGTCAATGACATTCAACATTTCACACATTCCAATATCGCATGCCATTGTAGATGTTATTAAATCACTGTCATAAGCAACACTACTGCTAATATCCATAAAGTCCGTACACACGGCCTTTGTCGCGTTATTAATTCATCGATATTCTCCAGTTCAATGTGATTACACTGCTGCTAGAAAAATCCAAAATATCACAAACATTACCATTAAATGCCCCACAGTTTGAAAACTCGAGCTCAGAATGAACACTTACTTCTAATAATGGATCATTCAAGCAGTCTACCTCCATCCCCCCTGTTGCGGGTCGCGATGCTGTTGTACATAGTTCCATTTTTTCGGTCTTGCCCCTTGTCTGTAATATTCGTGGCTCCCATCCATCACTTGCTGCTGCCATCCCTGTTCACAATTCCTCAACCTCTCCGACCACCTGGGACCTCCATCTAAAGGGAATTCGCTCTGCTCAACTTTCCTATTATAACCGTCTTGCCACCTCATCACTTCCTGTCCCCCATCCGACTCGTCATTGGTTGTTGCCCCTCTGCAGCCATGGTTAACTGCAGACAACGGATATACCTTCATATTTTTATATTCATTCATGTCTCTGTTAATCTTATTAAGTTTTATTTGATATATATTGGCACAACTGGATTCAATAGTTGCCAATATATTATTGTAGTTAGTTTGATCATTTTCAAAGTTCAAGTCCGCCAAGATAACCTTGTTCTCCTCCTCTAATTCTTGTATATGACGGGCTATAAGCGAATCATTGTATTTGATCATTATTTTCATAAGATCAATTCCAGTCCGGTCGAACAATTGATGTACTTTGTCAACCATTTCTGCATTCTTGTCAATGCCATTGGGGTATCGCCAAAGTCGCAGGTCTCATGGCACCAAGCCCAATTCAATATTCCTTTGCAAATAACTATTTTCTATTTGCAATTTTTTCATATTGAACAGTTTTTTGTCAAAATCCTTCAAACGGCTAACCAAAGTTTGATTAACCTACTTGGCCACATTTCTAGTACCACATTCCTGCTGGAAATTAAAATTATTAAAATTATTAACCTTCCATTGCATTTTATTGAAGGTTAAATTGCCACCACAACTACAGCTACCGTTTAAACTCGTGTTATCAGTCTTTCACCAGCATTCACCTTATCAGGACTTAATCGAGAATTAATTTCAAGCACAGGAGTGGGTTGCGTCAGCGGAACACCCAAACTTCTCAAACTCCCCAACACAGAACTTCCATTATCAAACTGCCATTGCTCTGTTAGCTGCTTAATCTGTCTACCATGTTCCAATAATTGCTGGTTAATACTCTCAAGCAGCCCCTTAATCTCAGGATCAGAGTCCAGGTTCTCCATCTCTCCACTTAAACCACATAAACGAAAAAATAAAACTGTGTACAACAGCATTGCGACCCGCAACAAGGGGGATGGAGGTAGACTGCTTGAATGATCCATTATTAGAAGTAAGTGTTCATTCTGAGCTCGAGTTTTCAAACTGTGGGGCATTTAATGGTAATGTTTGTGATATTTTGGATTTTTCTAAGCAGCAGTGTAATCACATTGAACTGGATAATATCGATGAATTAATAATGCGACAAAGGCCAGCGTGTACGGACTTTATGGATATTAGTAGTAGTGTTGCTTATGACAGTGATTTAATAACATCTACAATGGCATGCGATACTGAAATGTGTGAAATGTTGAATGTCATTGACGCTAATCAGGGGGAAGGAAATGCAATTTTTTTGACTAGTCCGTGTATCATTTCAAATGCTCATGGGGATTATAAATTATATAATTATTCAAGTAAGGTATTAATGAATGAGCTTGCAGAATTGTTATAAAAAGGTTTTTCCTTTATACCTTTAAAAAGAGGAAATTTGGCTGAAGTTCTAATAGATTTAAAAATGTTAATAAGGAAAATGAATATTAGGATGTTTTTGATAATTATCAGCAGCAAGAAAATGTTGGTTTAAGGAAACCAAGTAAATTTAATCCACCCCTAAATGGGATGGTGACATTATATGAAAAGGCTTGTGAGCTGGATATAAGGGAATATATGAGAGAAAGTAGAACTATTGTAAATAAGAGGGTTTTTGATAACATGAACAATTTAGATAAAAATGAGGAAAAGCTGTTAAAAAATTTGATTAATGACAAGGCTTTAAGGTTTATGAAGCCTGATAAAGGGATGCCATGGTGTTAATGGATAAAAATGATTATATAGATTATATGTTAACTATGTTAACTACTGACACATATGAAGAGAGTAGTTTAAATCAAGTGCATATTGCATATTCCAAAATAGATTTATTGATTAAGGATTTATTAATGCAGGGGCAAATGGATGAAACTGAACATTATTACTTGATGAATAAATTTCCTATGGTTAGCAACATTTTTGGTATACCCAAATTGCATAAAGGGTTGAATAATATCCAATTTAGGCTGATTGTTGATGGAAAGAGGAGTAAAACATGTTTCATAAGTAAGTTTTTGGATTTTCACTTACAAAAAGGGTTAAATGAATTTGGATATAAAACCAAGGATTCATGGGACTTCTTGAATAAGTTAAAGGTAGTAAAAATTAGTGACCAAACAATTTTGTTGACCATTGATGTATGTAATTTGTTTTCAGTCATCCCTAATGAAATTGGATTGGATTGGCTGGAGAAGCAATTAATAAAGACTGGTGTATATGAGCAGGATCGCATTAATGTGTCTGTGGCCTTAATGGAGGTTGTGTTGAAAAACAATTATATATTCTTTGAAGGCCATTATTATAAGCAAAGCACTGGAGTGGCAATGGGTGCCATTTGTGCTCCAATTTATGCAAATTATATAATGTCCTTCTGGGAGCAAGAATATGTTTTTACCAGTGAATATATGAAGTATATACAACAATACACCCGTTTTTTAGATGACACATCTGTGGTGTGAGATGGATCAGTTGGAACCATGAAGGCCTTTATAGAGTACATAAACTGTACATTGTATTTTTTTTCAAATTCACTTATGAATATAGTATGGAGGAGATATCCTACTTAGATGCTAAATTGAAGGTGGATCGGACTAAACAATTTTTGACATCTGGTATTTATAGAAAGTCCACTTTTTCAAATTCGTATTTGAATTACTAAAGCTGGCACCCTAACCATCAGAAAAAAGCGATAGTTAAGGGTCAAATGGTTAGGGCAGCCAGAATGGTAAGTGAATATGAAGATTTTCTTAAAGAAATTGATTTTATTAGAGGTATGCTTATTAAGTGTGGTTATCCCATGGCTCTATGTGATTCCATTATGGATGAAGTTAAACACAAGAGAGTTAATGGAATCTATAGGGCAATTTTGGTAATGAATAATAATGTGGGTAATCAAGTGGATATGCATTTGGTAGTGGATTTGATAAATGAAACAAATTGTACCACCGAAATGAGTGAACCATTGTTTTTCACAACTACTTATAATTATGACGCTGAGTATATAGTTAATATTATACACAACAATTGGAAACTGTTGAAATTGGATAGTAATGTATGGAGAAAATTGAGTAACCCTCCAGAAAATGTATATAGAAAAGGGAAGTCATTTACACAGTTATTGGAATCAGGTGTTAATATTATCATAGAGATTGGGAGTTCCCACCGAAGTAAAGGTAATTTTAAGTGTGGTAGATGTAGTATATGTAAGTACATTGAAAAAATAGATGTTGTGGGAGAGTCCATTGGCATATATGGACATTATGACTGCTACACCAAAAATGTTGTTTATATGGCTAAGTGTGAGGATTGTTTGGCCTTTTTTATAGGGAAAACTTGTAGAACATTCAGAGAAAGAGTTAGTGAACATATACTTGATATCAGGCATATGAAAAATACCAATGCTTTAGTTAGGCACATTGAGCAACATCAAGAGCATCAATTCACGTTTTGTATAATACAGCAAATAAAAAAGAATAGTCAGGGTGTAGTCCTAGATGTGCATTTGGACATATGTGAATTGAAATGGCAGTTAAGACTAAATGCCACAGTGTTTCCAGGGATCAATGACAATATAAGCATGCTACCTATTTTGAAACTTAAACATATTTTGGGGTGATACAAGTATGTTCTAAATTAACATATTTTATTTATTTATATGTTTTTTTAAGATTGGTAATGTTATTAATATTATGGAGATGTGATATGTATGATATAACATCTCAGAATATTGAGGTGTGTGTGTATACATATGTGGTTTTTGAAATGTTATTAACATCAAAACAAAATATAAAAATATATAAAATAAAAATAAAAACAAAAATAAAACGAAAATAAAAATATCAATGTATTTTATAGGATGTAATACATTGAATTTTATGGGATAGTATAATGTTATGTTCAGTTTAAAGTGTGTATTTTATACCAATTTTAAGATGTGTATGGTTTTAATTAGATAATTAAATCAATGTAATTGGTTAATGAAAGTGGAGGTATGTAAGGTTGTGTGAATATATATATATAGTGGGAGTTGGGTGAAACATGATATTTTCTGAAGAAATCTGTACAATAAAGATGAAACCTAGGTAAAATTGTCGTTTTCATTTTTGTTGGTACATCTTCAGTTCCAGAAAATCAGGTCTTTTCCAGAGATTCTCTGTTGTTCCTTGTTTAGTGATTGAAGAGTAATATATACACTATGGGAAAATCACATAGGGGTGAGAGACTTTTATGAAAATTGGACAACAGAATTGGATTAATTTTAAAGAAAAATATGAAAGTTGTTTTTTGGAATGTACTGAACACAAGAGAAAAAAGGAAAAGAATATGTATAAGATGTTAAGACAAGATATATTTAGAAATGTATTAAAAAAACATTTTTTTATAAAAAAGAAAGAAATATATGACAAAAATCAAGAAAAAATTAATAAGAGGTAATATGAACAAAAATATTGTATGCATGGAAAAAAGGAGGATATTGTACCATATTTAAATAAGTTAGTAAAAGAAGAAAAAAGAATAATAAATGAATTAAAGAATAAAGAAGGAATGCACTTTGATCTCAGGAAAGATTGATTACATGGCAAATTTATATAGGATTCCAAATGTATGAAAAAAGAGTTGATGAATATATTGTTTTCATTTATGTGGGGGGCCAGATTAAATCCTGTTAAAAGAGGGATACTTTATATGAGTAAAGAAAAAGGGGGATTGGGATTAATTAACTCTACTGTGTATGCATCATCAATGAATTTGTATAAGGCATCAAAATGTTATATGAAGGAAGAAGAAAGTTTGATAACTGTTACTATGAGATAGAAGTATCATTTCTGGAAATAAATGGAAACAGGTAAAAGGTTTAAAGAAAATATAAATGAAGAAATAAAGGAATATGAAAATAAGTACACCAAAAACGTGGCCAAGTGGACAAATGGTTCACTTAAAATCCAAGCAATAATGTCCAAAAAGAACATAAAGTTAACTAAAGCAACAGGAACCCAAAAATAAGAATAAAAAACTTTAATATAATGTTAGCGCTTGCACAGTATGTCTAGTGAAGCAGTGATAACATACTGTGAAAGCACTAACATTATATTAAAGGTTTTTATTCTTATTTATGTCTTCCTGTTTCTTTGGTTCACTTTATGTGCTTTTTGAATATGTAAAATAAACCCAATGAGACCACCATGGCTGAAGTTTCCAGCTTAATAAAGGAAAATAAAAACAGACAAGAGCTGTCACGTAGACAAACTATACTTCATCAGATCCTTACAAAACATACCATTTCATTATATATATATATATATATATATATATATATATATATATATATATACACACACACACACACACACAGTAAAATCCAACTAATCAAACTAAATAATTGGTGAATTAGCAACAACTGACAGCAAATTAAAAGCAGTTCAAACATTATTCCTCTTAAAATGGCGAGCATCTAATTCTGGTTTAACACATACGTTATTATTAAGTCCTGGGTAAATATGTGCTTGCATTTTTAAAATCCATCTAAGCTCAACCCATTCTAAGTAATTATTGTTGTCTCCTCCTCTTACATTTAATACAACTGGTTGTAAAACTCTAAAGCTAAAACTGTGTGTAGTAAACTCCATAATGTGTTTAGCTATGGCATTTAATGTATTCTTGTTCCTGACATCATATAAATGTTGATATACCCTGTCTCTAAGACATTTCAATGTCTTACCCACATAGAAACAGTCACAGTCATTGCAATTTGCTAAATATATTACATTTGTTGTAGTACAGGAGGCATAGAATCTAGGTTCAAACTGAAAAATTCAAAATGGGGTGATTATAGTGCTGAATTTTAAATATTACATCACATATCCTGCATTTCATACAAGGGAAAGTACCCAGCCTTTGTTCCTGAACTAGTGTCAATTGTTTTTCTCTACATAATAAATGTTTCAAGTTCTGATTATTTCTATAGGTGAACCTAGATACATCACCTATAAGATTAGTTGTATCCCTATCTGCTGTTAAAAAATGCCAATTCTTTTTGATTATATCACACATCTTATTAATATCATTGGCATATTTAGTAACAAAATAAACTCACCCTTCCTTATGCTGCTTATTTAATCCTCTAGAAGACACACCATCTTTAGAGATATATAAGTCCCCACATTGTTAAAAAAAAAGTTATGTACTCACCATAACATTCCATGTTTGTAGTCCATCTCGCCCTTCATTCTTACACATGGGTTTGGAGCCAATCCTCGGCTCCAACTCGGCCTTTTTACAAGCTCAAAGTCTTCTAGTTGGCTCGTGGCTAGGTAGGTATCCCATGGTGCACCAGTACAATCCCCAGATCTTGTTTGCTGCTAACTAAAAAGAAATAATAATAAAAGCATGCAGAAAGAACCCAATAATAAAAGGTCTCCACTTAATAATAATAACAATTTTTCTGTCTCCAGATCCTTCCAGGATGGAGGTAGGAGGATGGGTTCATAAGAATGAAGGGCGAGATGGACTACAAACATGGAACGTTATGGAGAGTACATAACTTCTTTATGTTCTGTAGTCCTATCTCACCTTCATTCTTACACATGGGACAGCATCCCTAGCACCTTATTCTTGGGTGGCTCAAGAAAAATACTCCTGAGTACCGTGGAACCAAAGACTTCTCTACCCTTGGAGGTCAAATCCAATTTGTAATGAGAAATAAATGTGTGAGGGGTAGCCCAAGTTGCTGCTGCACAGATATTATCAAGCGGGACCCTGACTTGAAAGGCTGCAGAAGTAGACTGAGAATGAGCCTTAATTTTGAATGGTAAAGGCTTACCATCAGAAGAGTAAATGTAAGCTATACAGCTAGAGACCCAGTTAGAGAGGGTCACTTTGGAAACTGGGAAACCTAATCTGGAGTTGGAGAAGGAAATAAATAGTTGGCCTGACTTCCTGAATTCCTTAGTCCGGTGCAAATAAAAACATAATTGTCTATGAACATCCAACTAATGGAACCTGTATTCTGCTGCGTTGGAATAATTAGGGAAGAACACAGGAAGCTCTATGGATTGGTTCAAAGTGTTATGGAAACAGACCTTGGGGACAAAGGATGGATTAGTGTGAAGAGAAACTCTGTCTTTGTGAAATATCAAACAAGGGGGTTTGACAGACAATGCTTGTAACTCTGACACTCGTCTAGCAGATGTGACTGCCACCAGAAACAAAGTTTTCCAAGACAGAAATTTCAAAGGAGATGAATGAGCCAGCTGAAAGGGTGGAGACATTAATTTGGATAGAACAAAATTCAAGTCCCATGAAGTAAATGGTTCCTGAAGGTGAGGCCTTAACAAAGTGGCACCTTTACGGAAGGTCTTGCACAACCTATGTGACATCAGATTAGAATCTTGTAGACCTAGATGAAAATTAGAAATCTCTGCCAATTGAACCCTGATTGTGGCAACCACAGATCCCTGGTGGAAAAGTCCAGACAAGAATTCCAAAACCACCGGAATAGAAGCAGTATAAGGGTCAACATTCCTTTCCTTAGCACAGATAGAGAACCTCCTCCATTTACTGGAATATAATTTCCTACTGGAGGGCTTATGAGAAGATGCAAGGATATGAGTCACGGAGAGTGAGAAATCATGAAGCCTGACTAGGGATGGAATTGGAGCAGCCAAACTGTCAAAGTGAGGTTGTGTAGACTGGGGTGAAGCGAGCCTGACATGTGCATCAAGAGATCTGGCACTGGATCCAGAGACCATGGATCATCTAATAGTTGAGGGCCGAGAAAGGGGAACCAAATTTGCTGAGGCCAGTAAGGAGTAATGAGGATCAGTTTGCTTCCCAGCTGTTTCGCTTTCTGAATCACCTTGGATATAAGCGGAAAGGGAGGGAAATCATAAAGGAGACCCAGAGGCCAATCGTGAACAAGTGTGTCTCTCTGTGACTCCCCTGAGGGGAGGTGAGGGGGAAATAGCTGCTGCATTTCTAAATGATTGGGCCTGCAAAGAGATTGCAGCAAGGCTGTCCCCATCTGCAGAAAATCTGCTCTGCTATTTCCTGCTTCAGAGACCACTTGTGAGGCATCAAAATTGCCCGGCTGAGTTTGTCAGCTATCACGTTGGTTGTCCCCGGGATGTGCATCACCACCAGAAAGCGCTGGGAAGATATCACCCATTTCCAAACCCGAATGGCCTCTCGACAGAGTGGGTATGATCAGGTTCCACCTTGTTTGTTGAGATACTGACATGTTGTCTGATTGTATTGCAATCGTCCCAAGAGGAAGAAGGTCATGAAGTGCTTGCAATGCCAGGAGCACTGCCCTCATCTCTAGAACATTGATATGCAGGTGAGCCTTGTGATCTTGCCATGAGCCTTGGACAGTCCTACCTAGATAATGCCCCCCATCCTATCTGTGAGGCATCTATGGTCACAGTGGCAAAGGGTTGATGAGGGACAAATGGAGTGCCCATGGTTAACTGATTGGGTTGAATCCTCCAATCGAGGTCCTTCTTGCAAGAATCTGTTAACAGAATGTGGTGAGTTAAGGGCAGTTGTTGTAAGGACCACTGGGATGGCAGGAGCCACTGAATAATCCGCATGTGTAGTCTGGCTAGCTGCACTAGTAGTATAGTAGAAGCCATGGTCCCTAGAAGCTTTAGAACAGTCTTGGCCTTGAGTTTTCAGACAGGGAGAAGACGGTGAATTTGAAGTACAAGATTCTGTGCCCTTTATACTGGAAGGTGAGCCAACATGGCTACTGTGTCTATTTTTGCACCTATAAAAGTCACAAATTGAGAGGGCAATAAGGCAGATTTTTCCCAATTTATAGTAATCCCCAACTGGGCACAAAGTTGAAAAGTAGCATCCCTGGTCTGAATAAGTAGATGCCTGGTGGGGGCAGTCAGTAACCAGTCATCCAGATACAGAAACACCTGGAATCCTCAATGTCTCAGGTGAACTGTCACTACTGCCATACACTTGGTGAACACCCTGGGGGCTGTGGTGAGACCAAAGGGCAGAGCAGGAAACTGGTAGTGACTGGCTCCCAACTGGAAGTGTAGATGACTCCTCGATGCCCTGTCCATTTGTATGTGGCAGCGAGCATCTTGGAGGTCTATTGAGCACATCCAAGTGTCTTTCCCTAGTAACAGAAGTATAGACTGCAGTGTCACCATCCGGAACTTGTCCTTCTTTACGGATTCATTTAACTTGCTGAGGTCCAAGATGAGCCTCCAATCCCCTGTACATTTTGGCACTAAAAAGAATCTGGAGTACGTTCCGAATCCTATTTGGTCTGTGGGGACAGTTTGGATGACTCTTTTTGCCAGCAACTTGTTGACTTCCACAGTTGCTTGATCCCTGTGATTGGGTGGAACACCCAGGATCCTCTCGGGGACATAACGTGGCAGAGAAAAGGGTATGGAATAACCTCTGGTGATAATTCTTTGTACCCATCTGTCTCGAGGGATACTTAGCCAGGCTTCCAGATATAAAGAAATGCAACTCCCGACCAGCTCCAGAGAAGCACAGTCGGGCCCCACATCAGGAGCGCTGGTAGGACCGGCCCCGAAATGAATCACAGCCTCCCTGGTTTTGCGGTCCTCCCCTGCCTCTGGGGTGATGCCTAGTATTTCCTCCCCCTCCTCTGCCTCTGAAGGAGGAGTCACCCTGTGCATCCTGGAAAACCTCTGGGACTTCTTGAACCACATTTTACCACCTCTCTGACCCTTGGGATATGGTCTAGAGGTGATGGTAAAATGTACTCCCATGGCAGAGAGTGTTTTCTCTTCTTGCTCACACCAGCTGAGTGTGTCCTTTACCTTAGGTCCAAACAATGAAGAACCATCAAAGGGGGAGTTGGTAAAGGTAGACTTGAATGGTTCCACAAAATTACACAAGTGCATCCAGGAATCCCTGCTTAGGGAAATTCCTGAACCCACTGCTCTGCTCACTCCATCGGCTGCATAACAGATGAGCCTCATGGATGAATTGACAATAAAACTCAAAGTGGACAACCGAGCAGACACCTTCTCAGGGACTCCCTCGGTGGATGTACCTTGTAGAGTATCTCCTTACTCTTTAAGGAGAGCTCTCTGAAGTCTCATAAAGTGTGTTAGGTAGTTCAGCAATCTAAGAGTAAATGCCGCTGATGAAAAGATACCCTTTCCATAACTGTCCATCGTTCGAGATTCTTTATTTGGCAGATGGACAGAAGAAGAAGTCTCCACTAGCTCCATCTTAGTGGCCACCACCACCGCCATGGCATCTACAGGAACACCCTTTGACAAAAATTCCTTCTCCTTGGGAACTGACATAACTTTATTTGGTCTCCTGGGGACTGGCCCCACAGCATCAGGAGTATCCCACACCTTCTGACTAATGAGCTCTAACAGTTCGTTGAAGGGTGGAGACACCCAAGAAGCTGAAGGTTGAGACCCAAAAGCCTTCAGGTGCACCGACTCCTCATCAGAAGGGGTGACAGTGGGCCAGCTGCACCTCTGCTTAAGGATCTCCAAGATGTCTACAAAGGAGATGTCATCAGAGGATGACTTGGGGGACCCTTCTGACTCCTCGAGGTCAGTGTCAGAAGTAAGAGACTCATCCTGGGAGTCTACATGCTTCCTCTTGCATGTCCTCTTCCATGGAGGCTCCTCTGAAGGATATTCCAGGGAGGTCTTGGAAGAATGGGGCCACCAGCCTGGGGCTCCAGAGGCTGCAGGTCTCTGCTGTCCAGAGACAGAGTAGGTGCTGAGACAGACGTAGGTGCCCGAGGGGAAAGAGTGTTGGTACCCCTGGTAGGAGCTGATGATCGGGAGAGCACATTCCTCATCATCTCAAATGCTGACCTCTCTGGCTCCAAATACCTCCCTGGCTCCGAGGAGGAAGAGGATGCTATCGGCTCCAGAGCCATCAGCTCCAAGATAGATGGAGGGTCCAAGCTCACCCTAGCTGACACACCGAGATGAAGGCTCGGAACAGAACAGGTTCAGTTCCAGGTGTCCCTATCGGGGCCGACAGGAGAGCTTTGTCTCCTAGACACCACGGATGGCCTTGAAGGTGTCGGAGCAGAACTCCGAAACAACCTCAGGGGGAGCTGGAACCAAGGGTTCCGCCAGTGGTACCGAGCGCTCCAGCTCTGAAAGTCCAGCACAGCTTGGAGGAGGAATCACAGAATAGGTAATAGACTCAAGTGGCCCTGGAACCGACTGGATTGGAGCCAACAACATTTTAGGCAAGGCATATGACTTCAGGAGTCTCAGCACTACTCTCTCCACATCTTCTTCTGATAAGCTCCTGGAAGATCTGGAAGACAGTGTGGGAGATCGGGATCTCTGTAGTATGGGTGACCTTAATGTAGGGGAGACCAGGATCCATAGGCCAGCAAAGATGTCGGATACCAGTGGTTGGCTCCAAACTGCCTGGTGCTGACACTGTAGCCATAGTAGTAGTAGTACCCTTGATTGGCTCTGAACTCAGTAGAGTCAAGGAGGCAGCAGATTTGTCAGTTTTAGAAATTTTGAAAGGTGGCTTCGATGCACCAGGCAGCACTGGGGAATACCTCTTAGAAGATTTAGATTTTTCCTTTTTAGATCCATGTGACTTAGAAGAGGAGGAAGAGCTAGCCAGATCTTCCTCAAAGGAGGGCTTAAGGAGACCTTTTAGTATAAGTTTATTCTTTCTAGCCTGCAAAACCCTGGCACTAAATGAGTGACAAAATAGGCATGTTTCCTGTAAATGGATGGCCCCAAGACAGTATACACAGTTACTGTGGCCATCCATTATAGACATCTTCTGTGAACATTTCACACACTTTTTAAAGTCAGAGTTATGATCCTTGACCTCCTTAGACATCTCACAGAAGTTGGTTAACAAGGCTCTATCTAAAGCTAAAAACACTGCCTCCATGGGACCAGATGATGTCCCAGGCTGTGTCATCTGTGAGCTCCAAAGGGAATTAACCCCGCATCTTAATACCCTGTTCAGTCTCAGCCTCTCCACAGGATATGTGCCCATAGAATGGCGCACGGCAATGGTGGTCCCGCTACACAAGGGTGGGGCCACAACTGACCCTGGAAACTACCGACCAATAAGCCTGACCAGTCTGATCTGTAAGGCTATGGAGTGAATCATTATGGAACTCATAAATGGAGAGATTGGGAACCTCCAGTCGCTGGACCCCACACAGTTCGGCTTCGTCAAGGGCAGATCATGCCTCCTGAACCCGGTGGATTTCTTTGAGACAGTTACTCAGGCTATAGATAAGGGAAAGGAGGTACACATGGCTTACCTTGACCTTGCTAAAGCATTTGACACCATTCCCCATTCAGGTATTATTGATAAGCTCACCAGCCTGGGCATAAACCCTTACGTCACAAGATGGATCGCAAACTGACTCTCAGACAGATCCCATAAAGTAAGAGTAGTGGGATTTATGTCCAAATCCAGACCAGTAATGAGTGGTGTGCCTCAGGGCTCTGTCCTGGGGCCCCTCCTGTTTGGCATATACTTCTCAGAAGTACAGGCAAGCACGGAAGGGCTGTGGCTGACTAAGTTTGCGGACGACTGCAAACTGGGTGCTATAACAGAGTCTCCGGCTGACATGGAGATCCTCCAGAAGGGCCTAAATGAGACTGATGCATGGTGTCAAAGCCATGGTCTCAAGCTAAATGCAAAAAAATGTGTAGTAATCCCCTTTGGAAAAAAACAGAGTAACCGCAAACTACAACATAGGTGGTAATCCCCTGAAATCTGAAGAAGAAATAAGGGATCTAGGACTCAAGTAGATAGTCAGCTTTCATTTGATAACCATTTTGCCAAAGTGGTTAGAAAATCCTTCTATGTGACCCATCTGATCACTCTTCCCTCATCAGACCCATTATTGAGTACAATGCACCAATTGGAATGTACCTGGCTTGACATCTCCAGCAGCTGGAGAGACCACAGAGGTACCTAACCAAGAGGATTACAGGCCTCAAACAGTTGCTCTATGCAGCATGATTGAAAAAGCTAAGACTGTTCTCTGTTGCATACCGCTTTCTCAGAGGCGATCTCTGTCTAACATACAGAGCCATGTCCAACCCAGAATTGTTGAACATGCTCCATCTTAGCAAAACCAAATCTACTCGAGCTACATGCTCTAAGGATATAAACCTCAACACAACAATGAATAGAACATGCTGGAGGGATAGATTCCCTTCGCAGAGACTTCCCTTACTATGGAACAGGCAGGAGTGGCCTTAGGTCAACTGGTGCCCTAGGCAAAATGGCTCCATGGCGCCCCCTACCACACCATCTGGTGCCCCCATCCTGTCTACCTACATCAAATAAATAATGGAAAAACGCCCCTGCTGCAGCGGCGCCCTAGGCAGCTGCCTAGTTGGCCTATGCCTAAGGCCGGCTATGGGAACAGGGTCCCGATCTACATAAGACAGAGCCCCTCACTATCACTCTTCAAGAGGAACCTTGATGAGTAGATGGGTAACAGAAAGTTCACACCAAGGATCACACCAACAGCACTACTAGATAGGGGCCAAGGGTACTAGCTGCTAGTACAAGGGTCTATGGAACTACTAAAGGGGCGGTGACTACCACACAACGTGGCTGGGCTAATATATGCCTTCAGGCAGATAGCCCAGTACCAACCTATGAACCTATGAACCTATAAGATTAAGCTAATCAGACACACACAGAGAAGAAAGGGTGAGTGGGAGGACTATGTCCTCTAACTTGAATGGGCCTAGCCCTTAAAGTACTAGCAGATACACAACCACGAGGACTAGGTCCTCTAACTTAAATGGGCTTAGCCCTGGTTAGAGAAAGAAGGGAGAAAATCTATGCCCTCTAACTAAAATGGACCTAGAAGAGGAAAAGGTTTAGAAAGACAATTTTAACAGTCTTGCACACATACCGGAGAAAAAAGACAATCTCTAATAAGTCAGAGAAAGAGAATGAAGGTCAAAAACCCCATTCTAACTGCAAGTACAACTATGCAGAGGGCTCTGCAAGCAAAAGTTATTTATTTTAAGTTAAGAAAACAGCTCACAGAGAAAGTTTATCTAAATTTTACAAAATACTGCACAGAGTCTAAACTATGTGCAAAAGCACCTATAACCACTAATAATAATATCTAAACTATTAGAAATATATATATATATATATATATATATATATATATATATATATATATATATATATATAGTAAAGCCCAGTGATAAACTAACTGGCACACAGGATACCAATGAGAATGATAAGGCCAATGGCCAACTGTTCTCAGAAAACTTAACACACAGGGAAAAACACAGTAAATGCTAAACTATCTAACTACAAAAACGACAGTAGTAAAATCTATATAAAGCTATCTAAATATGAAAAACAGTAGAAATTTGCCAAAAAAATCAGCAAACACCTGGAATCCTCAATGTCTCAGGCAAACGAGATCTGGGGATTGTACTGGTGCACCATAGGATGCCTACCTAGCCACGAGCCAACTAGAAGACTTTGAGCTTGTAAAACGGCTGAGTCGGAGCCGAGGATCGGCTCCAAACCCATGTGCAAGAATGAAGGTGAGATAGAACTACAGAACAACATCATCCTTTATTTTACAGAAACTAGAACCCTTGCAGCCTCTATCCAAAAACAACTGTTTCAAATGCATTAACGTCACTCTCCATTTTTGATTTATCCATACAAATTCTCTTTACCCTGTTTAATTGGCCCCTTAAAATATTAGGAAACACATGTCTAGGGTGCATACTACTATAATCTAACAGGCTGTTTCACCAACATGGTTTACAAAATAGGCCAGTAGAAATATTCCCTATTACATCTTTATGAATCAACACAGCCAAAAAATCTGTTTTCTCAAAAGATGTCACAGAAGTAATGAACACAACAAAAGTTTATGATGAAAGAGGACTTTGGACTGGGGGATGGGAATGTGATATTATATTGAATATGGAAAATAATATAAAGCATATAACAAGTGTTATAAATATGAATGGTAACAGAGGTTTCGTAAGATATAGGGGACAACCTCATAACGTGTTTCTTTTGTGGAAAGGATGATTATTTAATAGGACAATGTAATAAAAGGAAATGTTATATATGTAGAAAAAAAGGACATGATGCAACAAATGTGATTTAAAATGTAAAAAAATGTGATAATACTGGACCTGTGTGCTGAGAATGTGACAATGAATTAATTACAAGTTGAAATGGAAGAAAATATGCAAAATGTGAATCAAGCAAATGATGTAATGCAGAATGAAATAGAGCAAAATGAGACAGGTAAAGTTTTAGAACGTGGTTAAAGTAATAAGTAAAAGAAGTGAAGAAAATAATGAGGCAAGTGAAGAGGATTATGTAAGATGGACAATAGTAAAAGGAAGGAAGAATATGATAGGAAAACAGGTTAAAGAAAGAAAAAGAAAATTCAAATGCATGACAATTAAAGAGAACAGAAAGGTTAAGGATAAGACTTAGTTTATTTTTTTTCCTTTTACATTTCTTTTAGTGAAAACTAAAATTGTTAGCCGTAAATGTTAATAGTTTGAAAAATATCAATAGGAGAATAGGTACATTAGACTGATGTGAAGTGTTAGATGCTCTTGTTATTATATTAGAAAACATTACATTACTAACAGAAGAAAGATTACAAATAGTAAAATCAGTTATATGGAACATGGGTAAAGAAACATGTTCTCATATATGTATTTTATGTCAAACAAATATTAAAGTATTGTATGTGACAATAGTAGAATTAGGACGCATTACTGTAATAGATTTAAGATGGAAAAAAGTGGTTGTAGAATATTAGTCATACATGCCTATGTGACAAAAAAGAAAGAGAAGATATGTTTAAAAAAATATTAGACTATGTATATGTTAATGTAGATATCATATTGGCAGTTGATTTTAATTGTAATTTAAAAATAAATAAGAAGAAAGGATATGATCTAAAAATAGTTAATGAAACTATGAGTTGTGACAAACTAAATGTATGGGAGAATAGACAGTGGACATATAAAATAAATGAGATTACAACTGAAATTGTTTTCTGATTTCAAAAAGCTTGAAAATTGTGTAGCAAGGAGTTAAAAACATAGGATTTTTAGATCATTTGGCAATATGGATAACAGTACAAGAAAAGGAAGGATATATAAAAATACGGAAATAAATTAAAAGGTTAAAAGAGAAAAATAGAACAGGGTGATAGAAGAGTAATATATATACTATGGGAAAATCACATAGGGATGAGAGACTTTTATGAAAATTGGACAACAGAAGTGGATTCATTTTAAAGAAAAATATGAAAGTTGTTTTTGCAATATACTGAACATAAGAGAAAAAAGGAAAAGAATATGTATAAGATGTTAAGACAGGATATATTTAGAAATGTATTAAAAAACTTTTTTTATGAAAAAGAAAGAAAAATATGAAAAAATAAAGAGAAAATTAATAAGAGGTTATATGAACAAAAATATTGTATGCATGGCAAAAAGGAGGATATTGCACCATATTTAAATAATTTAGTAAAAGAAGGAAAAAGAATAATAAAGGAATTAAAGAATAAAGAAGGAATGCACTATGATATCAAGAAAGATTAATTACATGGCAAATGTATATAGGATTCCAACTGTCTATGAAAAAGAGTTGATGAATATAATGTTTTCATTTATGTGGGGATCCAGATTAAATCCTGTTAAAAGAGGGATACTTTATATGAGTAAAGAAAAAGGGGGATTGGGATTAATTAACCCTATTGTGTATGCATCATCAATGAATTTGTATAAGGCATCAAAATGTTATATGAAGGAAGAAGAAAGTTTGATAACTGTTACTATGAGATAAAAGTATCATTTCTGGAAATAAATGGAAACAGGTAAAAGGTTTAAAGAAAATATAAATGAAGAGATAAAGGAATATGAAAATAAGTACACCAAAAACGTGGCCAAGTGGACAAATGGTTGACTTAAAATCCAAGAAATAATGTCCAGAAAGCACATAAAGTGAACCAAAGCAACAGGAAGGCAAAAATAAGAATAAAAACCTTTAATATAATGTTAGCGCTTGCACAGTATGTCTGGTGAAGCAGTGATAACATCCTGTGAAAGCGCTAACATTATATTAAAGGTTTTTATTCTTATTTTTGGCTTCGGGCGGCCATGGTGGTGCAGAGGTTAGCATTGCCGCCTCACAGAAAGAGGTTCTCCAGTTCAATTCTCTGCTGGGGTGCTTTCTGTGTGGAGTCTGCATGTCCTCCCTGTGGTCGCGTGGGTTTCTTTCAGGTGCTCTGGTTTCCTCCCACATCCCAAAGACATGCAGCAGGTGGATTGGACATTCTAAATTGGCCCTAGGTGTGAGTGTGTGCATGTGTGTGTGCCTTCTATGGAAGGATGGATGCCAGGCTGGCAACCCGACACTGTAAAACTCCACTGCCATTCATGAGTGGACAGATAATCCACTGTGGCGACCCATAACCGGGAAAAGCCGAAGGAAGAAGATTCTTATTTTTGGCTTCCTGTTGCTTTGATTCACTTTATGTGCTTTTTGAATATCCAAATAAAATCATAATACAGAAATCAGAAATAAATAAGATAGAGACAGATAGAAAGGAATGGTATCAGAATATTATGAAAGTTTTTTATTTTGTTGCTCCATGGAAAGAGTTAGTAAATGAAAACAAGAATGCAATAAGAATGAGATTTAAATGGTATGAAAAAATTATGAATACAATGATTTCTAATGGAGGTTTTCTATAAGAAAGTTACAAATTGAAGCAAATATGCCTTAAAAAAGTAAACAAAATAGAATTTGTCATGAATGTGGAGAGTATGAAACAAAAGAACATGTATTTTTGAAATGTATTAGAGTCAAGCAATTATGGGATGAAATATGTAAATGTAACTTACTTAAAGGTATTATAGAAGAGGAACAGTTATATATGGATATAATTGAATTAGGCAAGAAGAAGCAATGAAAATGGACAAAATAATATTTTATATTTCATGGACAATATGGACTGAAAGAATAAATGAAATTAATTTTAATGGAAAATGGGAATTGGCAAAGATTCTTGAAAAAATGCATTTGTGGTTGTGAAAGAAAGGGTGGGGGAGAGTAAACACACTATAATGTATAAGAAGTATATGATTGTAAATATTTGTAAATAATTTAAGTATGTAAATAATATATCATAGTATCATAGGAGATTACTAGGCTATTGACCCAAAGGTCATTTTAAACCTAGCCATTTCAACCCAATGTAATACTGTAGAGGTACAAGTCAATATCCAAGATTGCCCATGTCCAGAAGGGTTGTGGGTGCTATTCCCCATAAGAATTTACAGTGCCCTATCCACTCATCCAGGTTCCTCAGGAACAGTGTCATAGAGGTGCTCTGTTTCACATGAATTGGTTGCCTGTTCCAAAGATGTAACATTCACTGGGAGATAAATCTGTCCCCTCAGTATATCCTATTTAAGTAGCAGATCATATGTTAGTCCATGGAATGGGTAGCCCTAAATCCATTTGATTTATACATATGCAGTAAGTTCATTAGGTTTGAGTCTTGGGTTGCTCTGCAGGCCAGGTATAAGTCTCCCTTATGAAGTCTACATGATCCCGGAGTATAGTGACAGGGATTTTAGTTGGTCTGTGTAAGGCACACACTGAAGGCCCTTGATCTTCTTTGTTAGAAACCTCTGATGTCTCACTAATTGATGTAGATGCTTAGTACGGTACATACCGAATGGGGCATTATACTCAATTATGGGTCAGATAAGGGGTCTATATTAGAACATCAAAAATGTAATGGTTCGAATCACTAAAGGTCGACCTTTAATGATCGAACCATTAAAATTTCGAATGTTGAGAAAAAATAAATTAAAAAAAAGAAATTCTAAAGGGTGTAGGCAGGGGGGCAAGCCCCCCTGCACCCTCCATATGGGGGGCTGCACCCCCGACACCCCCCGCGACTTAAATATACCAACTCTGAGATTGCACTACATTGAAGTAAATGGAAATCTCCCCTTACGGAGATTTCCGTTTACACATTCGACGTTCTGCACTTTCGCTATTCTCGTGTTGACAATGTCGGATTTTACATTGTCGGCTTTCAAGAATATAATAGGTAACCCCGGATAAGTACTGAGTATAGGGGTTTTTCACTTCTTTTGCTCTCGAGGTGATACCTTAACTAATCAAGTGAGCTACGTGGAAAGCTTTCCTTACAATGATAGACACATGGTGGTCGAAGTTAAGGTTGCGGTTAACCTGTGATCCCAGGTCCCTTACCACTTTGTGGGTACTTAGTGTATTGTTGTTGATCTGACAGTGTGAAGGGACATTGTTTGCCCCAAAGGGAATGATAAGGCATTTCTTTGCATTCAGTTTGAGACCGTGACTAATACGTCAATCACTGGTCTGTGTGAGACCATCCTGGAGTATGTTGACATAATTTGAGGATTCAATGATTGCACCTAGTTTGCAGTCATCTCTAAACTTGATCAGCCACAACCCCAGTGTTTTGACCTGAACTTCTGAGAATTATATACCAAACAGTAGCGGGCCCAGCAGTGACCCCTGTGGCACTCCGCTGGTAATAGGTCTGCTGGTTGATGTGAAGTCACCCACTTTGACAGTGTGTGTCTGGTTTGTGAGCCTGTTGGCAACCCATCTTACAATAAAGGGGTTTACATTCAGTTTGCTAAGTTTATCAGTAATGCCTGAATGTGGGATGGTGTTGAAAGCCTTTGTCAAGTTGAGGTATGCTGTGTGCACAGATTTGCCCTCATCAATGGCCTTGGTCACACTTTAAAAGAAATCCAATACATTTAACAGGCAGGATCTGTCCTTCACAAAGTTGAATTGGGTAGGGTCCAGGGTTTGGAAGAATCTATGTCTTTAGTTATGAGGCTCATAGTGATACATTCTATGGCCTTACAGATGAGGCTGGTCAGGCTTATTGGTCTGTAATTTCCTGGGTCTGTTGCTAGGTGACCTTTGTAGAAGGGAATAAGTATAGCTGTTCTCTATTCTGCAGGAACAAAGCCTATTGTTAGGCTATGATTGAAAAGGGTACTTGATGCTAGTTCATGTTTTAGCCTTTTTAGAAGACAGCCTGGGATGTCATCTGGTCCCATAGAGGCTGTGTTCTTTGCCTTGGACGTGGTTTTAAGGACCTGCTCTTCAGATATGTAAAGTGGGAGGGGTTTTGGGGAGGGTTTGTTGTAAGTTAGGAGGGGATAATGGAGTGAAATTTTCACCAAACCTATACAAACCTATCACCAAACCTATATATACTGTATGTAAGATCATATTTCAATAAAAAACTACTATCTAGAGTTGGTAGATGGTATCTGAAGGCAGTTACTGC
The DNA here is from genome assembly GCF_019279795.1 of Protopterus annectens. NCBI lineage: Eukaryota > Metazoa > Chordata > Ceratodontiformes > Protopteridae > Protopterus > Protopterus annectens. Next base: position 845,900,657 of record NC_056746.1, on the reverse strand, counting down.
AGATCTGATAATCCAAGATGGAGGAAAGTAAAACAAGTCAAGTGGATGAAGCAGGAGATATATTTGTGACAGAAAAAGAGAATGAAGAAATGCTTGTAACAAAAATATTAATTTATTAATATAATTTAGTAGCACTGATCTTAGTGAAAATGATTGATGAGGATGAACCACCTGAAGGAGAAAAATCTACTTGGAGTGAGATGGTAGATCACATTCTACAGGAAGAAGTGACTGAGGGATCAGAGAATGGGTTAGCAGGAGTTGGAGAAAGGAAATCAGAGTTATTCCCAGCTGGTGGAGTAGTTGGTTCTCAGGGTTATCTCTGCAACAGGACTTTGTGTTTAGTTTAACAAGTGTACATCTGCAGGTGCGGATCTACAATAAAACCACGAAAGCTGAAATCCATGAATGCAAGTACATCGACACATAAACGTCAATCTACTAAAACAGCGAACTATGGAAATGTCGAAAAACAGAATGCAGAACTTATTTCCGTAAGCAACAGCGCCATACAGTTATGTTAAACCTAACTAAACAAACCTAATGTAACACACCTTTCCAAACATTTTTGCAGGGGGGCTTGCCCCTTGAACCCCCCACACCCCCTACTTAAATATACCAACTCCGAGACTGCACTAGAGTGGGCAAAAGGATATATTTCCTCATCCCCATGATCACCCTGCTGGCCAAGGAAATTCGTATGGCATTCTGATTTTCGACATTTCCGTAGTTCACTGTTTTAGTAGATTGACGTTTATGTGTCGATGTAATTACATTCACAGATTTCAGCTTTCGTGGTTTTAATATAGACCCGTAGGTGCAGCAAAACAAAGAAAACACTTTACAAGTACTTCACTGACAATGAGAAAGCATTCCAGTGGTAAAACTAATGAGTATAACTAATGATATTATAAACAGATGCAACATTATGGACAATATTATTTTACTGTTAAGATTTACTGTTTAAGACATAAGGGCATTCATACTTATAGTTATGACCTGAAAGTTTCTGTGAAGTGACACTTGAAAGCTTTGTTCTAGTAGAACATTTTATTTGTGAATTTGACAAATGGAATGCAGTGGCACCATGGAATAATTATTTATTGTAAAACGTGGATCTACAACTGAAAAGAAAGCTAACTATAACATTAAGGACTTCAGAAATAGATGAATATGCATTAAGAGTATTCTTTATTCCTATATGTAATAAAGAAAATAATGAAATTGAAATTAGTCATTTATACATATATTAATATGTATGAAAATCTTAAACCAATGGTATTAATGAGTATTTAGCTAGTGATGATGAGGGACTTTAATTGCAAGGAAAGAAAGGTTACAAAAATGTGACTTTATTTGATAAGATGTTTGATTTAAAGGTAGAACAGGGAATGGACATATAGAATGTATATTTTTCAAGACTGAAACTGATTGTACAATATATTCTACAGAGATGAAGGAAATACAAGGAGATGTGGAGATAGCTGAGTTCACAAGTCATAGAACAGTTTGGGTAAGGATAAGAGAAAATAATATAATTATAAAAAGGGGGAAAAAAGAAATCACAAGAGAAGAAAAAGGTGTGGAAAGATAATTTTCCTTCTATATGAACTGGACTTACTGCAGGATTATATATAAATAGAAACAAATATATGAGGACATAAAAAAAATAATACAAGGAAACAAGTGAAGATGTGAACAGATTATGACAAATGTAAGAAAAACATTAAGACAAGAAGAAAAAAATAAAAAAAAGGAAAAGAAAAGCAAATATTGGAAAAATAAAGAAAGAAAAGTTATGTTATTTAGACAAATACATTTTTGATGGGGAAAAAAGAGGAAGGTGCATCATATTTAGGAAAAGAGGTAAAAGTGAGAGAAGGAAGGATGGATATTATGATTTATGATAAATGTATGAAAAAAAGAAGAAATACTAGGAAAACAGAAGAATAGAGTAAACAGAATTAATAAAGGTAAACATTATAACAGTGGAGGTAGAGAAAGTAATAAAAAAAAACATAAAAATAAATCAGCCCCAGGTTTTGATGGTTTAAGATAAGAATATTATAAAGAAATGATTGCTTAAAAAAAGAATTTTAGTAAAGATATTTAATGAATGAATGACAGAATATATTTTAGATTAAAAAAAATATGTGTTGGAGTCATAAATTATTTATGGAACAAAATGGCAGAAGAGACATAAAGAAATAGAGAACAATAATCCTAGGAAATATTGATTACAAGACATTTATTAAAGTCTCAAACAGTTTTTAGTTTTTAGTTTTGAGTTGCTGGTACAGTGTTTTTAACATTTATTAAAGTTATACAGACGAGACTACATAAAGTATTGGGAGGGGAAGCAGGTGATGGGGATCTAAGGAATTAAAGGACAAGAGGTGAGAGAAATGTTAATGTATAGGAGATAATAGAGATGATTTTGAAATGGAATAATGACATACAATTAGTGACTTGTGATTCATACAGTGAGCCATGAAGCACTAGAGACAACTTTAAAAGTCTATAGTATGGGAAAAAATAAAACAAAAAAAATCATGCAATACAAAGTCATAAGTGCAGATTATGACAAATGGATGGGTAAAACAATGTATAATAACAGAGAAGTAAAACATTAATATCTGTTTATTTGTAACAATGAATATAATAGCACAATCAGTTTTGATTGACATGAGAGAGGCTAGATGGAAAATGAATTAAAGAATTATAATGCCATTATGCTTAACTCATGCAGATGACTTGGTTGTTATAGCTAAAATAATGGGTGGGTAAAGTGGAGTTGTCACATGATTTGAGGCTCTATTACAGACTCCAAGAATAAATAAGTCTTGTGTTCTTTTAGTAACATTAAAACAGACAAAATTGCTAACTAATAAACATTCTTTATGTTAGGCCATGTATTTTCTCCTTCAACAGTTTCACAGTGGTTAAGTTTTTACAAACCAAGGGTAACTTTTTTGCTGTTTATTTTGATAAATATCATCATCATCAACAGTCTTTTTTTCCATTTTCTAAATGGGGTCAGGGAGTCATGTCAACTGTCACCATCTCTCTCTATTTATTGCCAATCTCCTGCATTCTTCAACAATCATGCCTGACTGTTGCAGGTCTTCTCTCACACAATGCATTCATTTCTTTGCTGGATGCCCTCATTTCCTCTTACCTTCTTTCAGTCTGTCCCATATCTTCTTCACCAGATTGTCTTCTGCTTTTCTGCACATATGCCTCAACCTCTACAATCTGTTCTGTTTGACTTTGGCTTCTGCTCTTATATCCTCATTTCTTCATCTGTCCCACAGTATTTATCCTACCACTCATATCAGGCACTTCATCTTCATCACCTTTAGCTTCCTCAACTGCTCTGCCTTTACTGGCAAGGTTTCTGTACCATACAGTAGTACTGGTCACACTACTGTTATGTACACTTTAATTTTCAGCCTCTTTGGCATTTTTCTGTCATATACTGCACCTGACACTGTGCTAGTTGGCTGTAGACCCTCTGATTCTAGATTTGACCTCCTCGTTTAGACTTCCCTTCTCCTCCACCACCACATCTCCTGGATACTTGAAGCTCTTAATCTGCTCCACTATTTTCCCTTCTATCTCAGTTCTCAGCTTCTTTTGAACCCCACTATTTGCTGCCATTAAAACTGTTTTAACTGCACTCAGTTTCATTCCATATGCCTTCAGTTTTACATTCCATTCCCCTCTCCTTTGCTGAAGTTCTTCCTCAGAGTCTACCTGTAATCCCACACCATCACTATAAAGCAACTTTGTTGATCTGTCCCCTCCAACGTGTTTGTGAATGCAGTCCATCACCAGTATGAACAGCAGTGGACTCAGAACTGAACACTGGTGCGCACCCACTCCCACTAGGAACCCCTCTGTGGGACTGAACTCTGTTTGTACTTGACTTGTTGGGTCCTTGTACATAGCCTGCACTAATTCTGCTAATGTTTCTGGGACTTCAAACCACAGCAGAACTGCTCAAATCAGCTTTCTGAGATCTTGTCATATGCTTTTTCCACTTGGACTCTTTCTTCATCTCTAGCTTCTTCTCAACTATCTGTCTCACTGTAAACATTGGGTCAAGTGTGCTGCATCCTGATATGAATCCAAACTGCCCATCTCCCATCTTACTTTTTACTGTTCTGCATATCCATTTATCAATCACCCTCTCCAGAACTTCCGTGAAATATGAAAGGAGTTTGATACCTCTTTACTGCTCATAGTTATGGACGTCCCCTTTGTTCTTGTACACTGGCACTAACATACTTATTCTCCAGTCATCTGGGATAAATCTTTCTCATCATATTGCTATGGGTACCCTCAGAAGCCATTTTCCCCTATCTCACTCAACATCTTGATCATATGACCTCATCTGAGCTTGCTGTTTTCCCAGACAACACTTTCCTTAGTGCTGTTCTTACTTCTTCTATGGTAGCTCCTCCTCTTCTCTCATTGCAGGCTATATCTGAGGCAGTACAACTTTCATGAGGGTTTCTTCATTCAGAAGCTACTGTAAGTACTCCTTCCATCCATCGTTGATGTCCTGTGGACTAGCAAGCATGTTTTTGCTGGCATCCCTTATGAAGGGTATCTGACTATCTTTTTTATCTTTCTGTCTTTGCCGAGTAACCTGCGATAGCTTCTTTGTGCCATCTACTGACTTACTTTCTAGAAGCTGGTAGAGTGCCTCTGATGCATTGTTCTTTGCCATTACAACTTTTTAAGTGTCTTTGTTAGCCAACAAGTATTCCTTCCTAGCCTGGTCCATCTTTTCTATTTCCCACCTTTTCCTGCACTCCTTCTTACTTTTGATGGCTTCCTGGATTTCTGCATTCTACCACCAGCTTTCCTTATGTACCTTATTTCCATACCTGGCTCAGCCGAATATCTGCTCAGTAGTCCTTTCTCTCCAGTCAACTTGTCTTCAGCTTGGTGTCTGTTGACCTTAAAGCATTCTCTGACCACTGATTCTGGCAACCAGTGGTTTACACTGTGGGCTGACTATTTTACTGGGGATAACTTTCCAATTGCTGAGTCTACCCCAGTGCCCTTTTCTTACTAGGAAGAAGTCTACCTGAGTTGCATGTCGACCACTCTTGTATGCAATATTGTATCTGTGTCTCTTTCTGAACTATGTGTTGGCTACTATCAAGCCATTTGTCAGGCAGACGTTTAGAATGGGCTATACTTCTTTATTCATGTCACCCCACCCATGTGGACCCAGGCAGTCCACAGATCCTGTTCTGTCTGTCCCAATATGTGCATTCAAATCACCCCGATGTCTGAATGCACTCTTTTCCTCACTATCGCAACCCTGCTGTGTGGCATAGGCTGAGATTATGAATACAGACCTATCATTATGATGGAGTCTGATTGCCATGAGTCTGTCACTAATTCTGATGACATCCCTCACTGTCTTCTGAAGCCTTTCCCTAACTACAATCCCCACACCATTTCTAGCCTGTCCTCCTCCTGAGTAGTAGATGCTGAATCCTAAGCCAAGTGGCTTTGCTGTGTTGCACTTCCATCTTGTCTCTTGGATACATAGGATGTCTGGCCTCTTTCTTACTATCATATCATCCACTTCCAAACTGTAACCTGCCAGTGAGCCTACACTAAGTGTAGCAATACTTAGGTCATGTTGCACAGGTTGATTAACTTTATGTCCAGCTTTCACTCGACCGAGATGTTCTAGGTAACCCAATCTAGGCAGCTGGACACCATCCAAACAGTAGCTCAATGACCCAGAGCTGCCGAGCATTGTAGCAGACATACATTGGCCAATAGGGGCACATACATCTCTCCAACCACGAGCATGGATCTCTGACATAGGTCATAGTAGGCTGGGTCCTCAACCCACTTATCACCAGCAAATCCCCATCATCTTTTCAACAGTAGAAGCCCAAAGTGGTTGTTTTACACAACTTTTATCCCTATACGGCACCATGAAGAGTCTGTGCTGCAGACTTTGCAGTGAGTTTGAAATGGAAACACTCAGCATGTTATTTGGAGGTGGGAGGAACACCAGAGAGACACAGGAAGAACATGCAAACTCCAAACAGGCATTGGTTTGAACCTTGTACGTTGTGCATGGGGGGGGGGTGAAGAATTTAGCCATTATGCCAACTGTGCCTGTCCAAAAATATAACATCATTTCTTGACAAATGTTGCAACCAAATATCCCTCTAGTGACAAAGGAAGGCTTGCCAGTAAACTTCAGTAGTGAACTATATAAATCCTTAAGGATGGCATGACAATCCTAGGTGCAACATTTTCCTAGTGCTCCACATATATAATTTTCTGATACCTTTACTAAGAGCTGTTAATGGGTAATTGAGATATTGTCTCTTATATATAAGTATTCATAGGCAATTAACTTTCAGTTCATGTTACAGGATATTTGGTTTCCAACAGGGGTGAGTATATGACAAACTTTTAGTGTAGGGATTCTCATTCTTACCAGCACACTTCTATACACTACATAAGGAAAAATGCAAATAATTAGCCATAAAAGTAACTACCTTCTGTTACTGAAAAGATGAAAAGATGTCACCATCAAAACTGCATCTATTGACAAGGACAAAATAGTCTAGCCAGCATTACTGTTAATCTATCTTTAAAGGATATGATTGTATAATGTCCTTACAGTTTTACTAGAGCATCACTGTTAAGCTGTATTTACAGTACATAATTGTGGTATTACACAGAGTATACACCATGAGGACTGAAGTATAATGTCCTTACAGTTTTACTGTTAAGCTGTGTTTAAAGGACATAACTGTAGTATTAGGTACAATATACACCATGAGGACTGAAGTATAATGCCCTTACATTTTTACTAGAGCATTGTTGTTAATCTGTGTTTAAAGGGCATAATTGTGGTATTAGGTACAATACACACCATGAGGACTGAGGTATAATGCCCCTTACAGTTTTACTAGAGTATTGCTGCTACGCTGTGTTTAAATGACATAATTGTAGTATAAGATACAGTATACACCATGAGGACTGAAGTATAATGTCCTTAGAGTTTTACTAGAGCATTGCTGTTAAGCTGTGTTTAAAGGGCATAATTGTAGTATTAGGCACAGTATACACCATGAGAACTGAAGTATAATGCCCTTACAGTTTTACTAGAGCATTGCTGTTAAGCTGTGTATAAAGGACATAATTGTAGTATTAGGTACAGTATACACCATGAGAACTGAAGTATAATGCCCTTACAGTTTTACTAGAGCATTGCTGTTAAGCTGTGTATAAAGGACATAATTGTAGTATTAGGTACAGTATACACCATGAGGACTGAAGTATAATGCCCTTAGAGTTTTACTAGAGCATTGCTGTTGAGCTGTGTTTAAAGGGCATAATTGTAGTATTAGGTACAATACACACCATGAGGACTGAGGTATAATGCCCTTACAGTTTTACTAGAGCATTGCTATTAAGCTGTGTTTAAATGACATAATTGTAGTATTAGATACAGTATACACCATGAGGACTGACGTATAATGCCCTTAGAATTTTACTAGAGCATTGCTGTTAAGTTGTGTTTAAAGGGCATAATTGTAGTATTAGGCACAGTATACACCATGAGAAATGAAGTATAATGCCCTTATAGTTTTACTAGAGCATTGCTGTTAAGCTGTGTATAAAGGACATAATTGTAGTATTAGGTACAGTATACACCATGAGGACTGAAGTATAATGCCCTTAGAGTTTTACTAGATCATTGCTGTTAAGCTGTATTTAAAGGACATAATTGTAGTATTAGGTACAATATACAACATGAGGACTGAAGTATAATGCCCTTACAGTTTTAAAAGAGCATTACTGTTAAGATGTGTTTAAAGGACATAATTGTAGCTTTAGATACAGTATACACTATGAGGACTAAAGTATAATGCGCTTACAGTTTTACTAGTAACTCAAAAAGGTTGATAGTTTCTCCTCAACAAATGCAGCAAATGTAGGCCTTTACAAGTATTTCACAGTAACAGTCTGCCAAGTTATTTTATGCCCAACTTCCATTGGAGTAGATTTATGATCTATGCACAAGGTAATGTAATACATGCCCTGAATATATGTCTGTACTGAGCTACAGAAGCAACAATTGTATTTATTTCACCAAAGTATGGAAATTTTCTGTTCCTGGTAAGGTGCAACTACCAAAACTGTCTGTACTGCCAATATAATAAGGCTAAACTAACATCCATGGTAAACTGAAATTATGTTCTTCAGGGTAGAATGCCAGTCATAGGTGCAGTATATACCTAACTATCCAAGGATAATTCCTTAAAAGTAGTACTAAGACCTGTCATTGAATGTTTGTGATATTGCTTCCTCTATATAGGTAATGAATGTAGCTTTTGAATGCACATCACAGTAAGTTTGTCAAGGTACACTGTATTTGGTTTTCATTGGGGTTATATAACTTCTCCTGAGGTTGAAGAAAGTACTGTTTCCAGGCTATATTTGGGCTTAGTTAGCATTACAGTATCACTAAAAGTCATTCACATTTCTCCAGAAAAGTTGCCTTTTGTTTCAGTGGAAGTGTACTACTTCCCCCAAATATATATTTGTGTGCATTACCCTACATTTGATCAGGTTTAAACAGGATAATGTTTAAACTCCCTTCAGTTAAGTTCCCTGATGCTAAATCACTAATTACGTTTCCTATTTTAAATCACTACTGATTCAGTTGCTATACATGCAATGACAGACATTCATTGTGTGTAGGCCTTTATCTACTGCTCTGCAACCAAGGAATTGGTATACATAAATAAGGTGAGTGGGAAATGGATACCCCTACATGGGTGTTAAGATTGTCTTGCACTGATGAAAAAAAATATTTTGGATGTTTCATTAACCTGAACCTCTAACCAGCTTGTTTCATCCACTTCAGGGACTGGTTAAATGAATGTAACCAAATATCAACGTGTATATAGCCACAAGATTTAGCTATCTATCTATCTATTTATTTTTTATTTATTTTTATTATTTTTTTTTATTTTGCCTTTCAGTTCATAACACGTATGTACACATAATGTATTCTGGATGACAAACTCAGAATCATATCTTTGAGTGTTCTGACATCAGAAATTTAAAAAACAATATTTTATGGAAAAATTAAAGGAAAACTCCACCCTCTCATACAGTTTAACTCAATTGTTAGGTTTATTTTCTCCCTATAATATGGTTTCAGCATTGTATATGTACCAGAAACCTGCTTGTAGTTTTTAAAACATTTATTTCCTTGCATTGGAGTCAAAGAAAGGAAAGCCCACCTACTTTTTTTTAAACTCAGTTTCTCACATACTTTGCAGAGAAATTAATTTCAACCTGCATGACATATCATAGACACAGTTAAATCTGTAGTTTACCCTGTCAGGTACTGCTGTCAATCTTAGATGGGTAATTAATCCTGCTAATTTCAGGAACACAATAGTTGATATAAAAAAAGACAGAAAACTGTGGAATTATTTCCACTGTTTTTATTGCAGAGGGGAGAAGAACTTAACACTCCCCTTTCATAAGAAAACAAAGCAATTAGATCAGTCAGGGGTTTAAAGGCAATTGTCAACTCTTCTGACAAATTTACATATGCAACACAGTATTGAAATTCTAAGCTTTAAATGTTATTTATAACAGTTTGTGTTAAGATAACTTGAGTAGTAGCAAAGATTTCTCTGACATTTAGAGAATGGTCAGTAAATATTTTTTCGTGTAAAGTATAAATGCATGTACTATTTTCAAGCCCCCCCCCACACACACACACACACACACACACAGACACACACACACACATACACCTCAGGTGGCAACCCTATCAACTAGGTGCACTGATACTGCTCATAAAAAAGGTCTTTTATGCTTTGTGTGGCCTCCTTCCAGAGGGGGATGCATATCTGGTACATGCAGATCCATTGTAAGAGATTTCCACTGACTTTGAGTCAGTCCTTGCATTATCAGACAGCAACCGTAATACAGCTAAATTTACTTTAACATACATTTACTATGTGCCCTTAGGTTCATAGGTTCATAGGTAGGTACTAGGCTATCTGTCCGAAGGGATTTATAAGCCTAGCCAGAATGTGTTGGCTTTCTCCGCCCCCTTAGATTAGTTCCCTGTACCTCTGTCCAGCAGAGCCACTGAAGTGATCCCAGGGGTAAACTTTCTGTTTCCCATCCACTCGTCAAGGTTTCTTTTGAAGAGTGTTAGTGAGGAGCTCTGCCTAATGTAGATTAGAATCTTGTTTCAAAGCATGGGAAGTCTCTGGGACAGGAATCTATCCCTCCAGCATGTCCTATTTATTGTTGTGGTGAGGGTTAGATCCCTAGAGTGTGTGGCTCGAGGGTATAAGGTTTTCTTTAGGTGGAGCATGTCCATCAATTCTGGGTTGGACATGGCCTTGTATGTCAGGCAGAGATCACCTCTGAGTAGGCGGTATGCAACCAAGTACAGCTGGAGTTTTTTCAGTCGAGCTGCACATGGCATCTGTTTGAGGCCAATGATCCTCTTGGTGAGGTACTTCTGTGGTCTTTCTAGCTGTTGCAGGTGTCTTGTAAGGTACATCCCAAATGGGGCGTTTTACTCTATGATGGGGTCTGATGAGTGATGAGTAGAGGGGCACAATTACCTCTTTTGATCTGGATGCGAACCCTTTTGTGATTAGGTGGGCCACGTAGAAGGATTTTCTAACCACTTTGGCAATGTGATTATCAAAGGTGAGATTACTATCTACTTGGGTCCCCAGATCCCTTATTACGTCTTCCTTATTTAGGGGACTACCACCTATGTGGTAGTTTGTGGGTACTTTGTTTTTTCCAAAGGGGATGACTATGCACTTTTTGGCATTTAGCTTGAGGTCATGATTATGACACCAGGTATCCTTCTCAGTGCGACCCTTTTGGAGGATGTCTGTGTCAGCCAGAGGGTCAATTATAGCCCCTAGTTTGCAGTCATCTGCGAACTTGGTCATCCATAGTCCTCCTGTGCTTGTCTGTACCTCTGAGAAGTATATGCCAAACAGGAGGGGTCCTAGGACTGAGCCCTGGGGAATGCCACTTGTAACCGGTTTAGAGTCGGACCTAGCTCCCACAACTCTCACCATGTGGGTTCTGTCCGTGAGCCAGTTGGCACCCCATTGTGTGATGTAGGGGTTTATGTTTAGGCTGGTGAGCTTGTCTATAATACCAAAATGGGGAATAGTGTTGAAGGCCTTTGCGGGGTCTAGGTAGGCTGTGTGTACCACCTTTCCCTCGTCTATAGCCTTGGTAACTGTCTCAAAGAAGTCCACCAGGTTTAGGAGGCATGATCTACCCTTAACAAAGCCAAACTGGGTAGGGTCCAGTGTTTGGAGGTACCCAATGTCTCTGTTAATGAGTTCCATGATGATGCGCTCCATAGCCTTGCAGACCAAGCTAGTCAGGCTTATAGGGTGATAGTCCCTGGGGTCTGTTGTGGCTCCACCTTTGTGGAACAGAATAACCATTGCTGTGCACCACTCTATGGGTATGTAGCCTGTGGAGAGGCTGAATTTAAACAGTGTGTTTAGGTGAGGGGTTAGTTTATCTTTGAGCTCATGTAGGACACAGCCTGGGACACTGTCTGGTCCCATTGATGCTGTGTTTTTCGCTTTGGAGAGGGCTGTTTTAACCTGAGTGTCTGTAATTTCAGGGACTCTACAATCTTCTGGTATGGTTATGGGCCCTTTTGGGGGTGAAAGGGGGGTGAAGTTTGCTCTGAACCTGTCTGCCAGGATGTTGGTGATATCAGTTGGTTCAGTGCATTTTGTGCCATTCTGCACTAACTCTGAGCAGATCTGAGCATTGCCACTTAGATTCTTGACATAGCTAAAGAATGCCTTGTGGTTATCTTTGGAGTCCTTGGCAATTTTTCTTTCGAAGCTCGCCTTGAATGATTTTATGAGGGATTGTAGTTTCTTGCTGATACTGATCAGGGATGTCTTCCTTTCTTGGGATTTTACTCTTTTCTGTACTAGTTTCCTCCTTCTATTGTATAGCTTGTTTATGGCAGGAGTCCACCAGACTGGTTTCCTTTTCTTGGAGGAGTGAGTCTTGGTTTTGCTTGGGATAGCACAATCCATGCATTCTTGTAGGTGCCCATATAATGCATTAGTAAAGGATTTTGCAGCTTGGACAGCATTATCCTTTAGCATGGGGGCTTTGAAACTTTCCACCTCAGTCTTAAGTAACGTTAAGTTTGCTTTTGAAAAGTTTTTCACTGTGGTTTCCTTTTCCGGGGGTGGGGGTGGAATGTGGATATCCAAAGTGATTTGTTTATGGTGAGATCTAACCAGTGAGGGGTTGACCTCCACTGTGGAACACCAGTTGCCCATGTTGGATGTTGGTGATGACCAGGTCCAATATTTTGTCACCTCTGGTGGGAGTGTTGACCAGTTGGCCCAGGGTGTTTGAGTTTATAAATTCTAGGAAATGTTGGGCAAGGGAGTTAGTACTTGAGTAGTTCTCCCAGCTAACTCTTGGGTAATTGAAATCACCCAATATTAGGGTGTTTGGTAGGACCTTTATGTTTCCCAGTGTTTCTAGAAACATGGAATGGGGGTCCTGGACCATGGTGGGTGAATTTGAATTGCAGTTTTGCCCATTGTTACTTGCATGTGGATGATCTCTGAAGCATTGTGCTGTGCCACAAGCCTGGAGGTGTGGGTATCCTTGATGAATATGGATACGCCCCCACCTTTTGTATTTCGGTTCGGGTTCTGTGGCCAAAATGTATGGTATGAGTTGTAGCCTGGTAGTGCTGAGATGCTCTCTGGAGCCTTAAACCAGGTTTCTATTACTGCACATATATCAATTTTCTCCATACTGAGGAGTGCCTCGAGTGCATGCATTTTGAGGTTTACACTTCTAGCATTACTCTCAGTTTTTTGTTACTTGTGCTATTTATGGTGGTGTGTTTGCCTTTTGAGCCTTGCCTAAAAAAGGCACCATGGGGGTGGCAAGAGCCTTGGCCAGTATTCAAAAGCCTAAGGGTGACAGGTGCAAGCCGTCTCTAGTGAAGCAGCATTACTTGTCGAGCATGTAATCCCAGGCAGACAGACACTGGATCCCATTTGAATGACACCAGAAAGTTAGCCAATTGTTGAAACCAATCATTGTTTTCTTTATACTGTGGTATCATTCTTGGTGAGGGCAGGATGCTACCCAGGGTCAGGGTCATACCGGCCTGGGTTATGTGATCAGAGAGCTCTTCCATGTTCCCATGTTTCTTTTCATGTAGTCCAGGGAGGTATGGCTCAGGTCATTCACACCAACATGGACAATGACAGAGTCAAATTTGTACTTGTTCTGGAGTGACCTGAGTGCTTGTGTTATATGGCGGATCCTGGCACCCGACAAGCAGCTAACAGTAACCTTCTCCTTATTCAGCCTAGTGAGTGGGACATCAGTGTGCCTGACTATAGAGTCACCTATTACTAGTAGGTTGGGTATGTTATTTTGCCTTAAGGGCTGTGATTGCATGGCACACTGGTTTAGTGAAGTATGTGTTTCATGGTTTGTGCTGGGGGGGGTGGAGGTTGCTTGGATGTTTGCTTTGGAGGTCTCTGTTGCTTTTGCAGATTTTTATTTAGAGCTTCTGAGTATGTTTTCATGTATTTATGTGTGTTTTTTGCTGGTGCTGGTTTAATGGGTCTATGTGAGACTGGTGGTGTGATGCAAGTATTTCCCTTCTCCTCTTGACTGTCTGATCCAGTCTTGGGTTGAGAGAGCTTAGCCTCCAGTTTGGTTGTATAATTGTATCTGTCGCATGTATTAGTATTTTGTGTATTAAGAACACTAAAAAAAGGAATTCAGAAGTACTTAACTGTGTTTATATGCGCACACACACACAAACACACACACACACACACTTTTGTACACATACTTTATGTACATGCACATATACAGAAACACATACACACACACATTATATGTGTGTGTGTGTGTGTGTGTGTGCATACAATGAATTATTTATAATAAACGATTTAGTATAGTTAAGCATTATGAATGCATACATTCTAGTAAATGTTGCTCAGTGATTTACTTGGTCACTGTCACACATTGACTATGTGTTCCACATGCAATCCTGGTCAATGTCTTTCTGTTAGGGTTGCCACCTTTTTAAATAGTTAAAGTGGGACATTTTTGTGTAAATAGATGAGATTTTAGCAGGACAAACCAGGACATAACTTTACTTTTTTGAAAAAATTAAAGCTTATTCTTGTAGTATTTGAGTTGCTTATGCTATTTCATATAACATTTAGGTGTTTCAAATACAAAATAACTATTTTATGTCAGTAATAAAGAAATGTTATGAAATATTTTTGTCCTAAAATCTCAGGACAATTGCAAGTTTTTAGTTTTTTTTTTGCAGGACACAACTGTCCAAAGAGGGACAGGTGGTAACCCTACTTTCTGTTAGTATTTTTTTATTTGTATTGATAAGTGCATTTAATAATTGTTATTATCTTTGCCAGTGTAGCTTATGTGCCTTCTGTGTGGAGTCTGCATGTCCTCCCTGCGGTTTGGTGGGCGTTTGAAAGACATGCATAAATGGGCGTGCCTTCACTGAAGGGTAAACGTCGAACTGGCACCTCGCTGTTCGTGAAAATCTACTGACAATCGTTAGCGGACCGGAGTTCGGCTTCTTGCGATCCCTAACTGGGAAAAGCCAAAAGACAGCAACAACATCAAAAAAATAGCTCAAAAACAATGATACAATGAAAAAAATATGTTTTTGAGTTCTAAGGTGGATTTTTCCTTTAAATATGTTGTCAGCTTAAATGTTAATAGTAAAATGGTCTTTTTATGTAAGCAGACTGATATCTATATATTCAAAATATCATTTTCTGTTTTTTATGCAAGCAATAATGCCCTCCAGAGTGTGTGTTAATGTGGAATTAATGCCCACCCTCCGCTACACCCTTGGAAGGGCATTAATTACACATTGACACACACCCTGGAGGGCATTATTGAACTTAGACAATGGGCTCGCTGTAAAATTGTTGTGTTTTACTTGCTTATTTATTTTTTTAAGTACTATATTACTTTTTTATATAGTTTTAATGTAAAATAGTTCCTCCGCCTACTGTTTCAAACTTGCTGTAGTATATGTTAAATGGTGTTGGAGAAAGCATTTTACATCAAATATATATAAAAAATAATAAAAAATAATACCTGCGGTGTTGGTGCTGTGGTAGCGTTGTCGCCTCACAGTTAGACGTTGCACGTTCGATTCTCAGCTAGAGCGTCTTCTGTGTGTCCATATGTGTGAATGGGCATTCCTTAGTTGGAGGTTGTGCGTTAGGCCCAGCAAGCCAGCATGTAAAAATCTACTGCCAATCATTAGCGGACCGGAGTTCCGCTGTGGCGACCCCTAACCGGGAAAAGCTGAAAGACAGAAGAAGAAGATATATAAAAAATAATATAGTACTTAACAAAACAATAAGCAAGTGAAACAACAATTTTACATACAGCCCATTCTCTCTCCCATACACACATACACAGTCTCTTCTGTTTTCACACACATACATATACATACTGTGTCTCCTCTGCTTTCATACACACATTCGTTCACACAAGATCTGTCTCACCCTCTTTGTCAATCTCTCACAGTCTCCAGCTGCTTTCATGCACACATTCAGCCTCACTCTCTTTCGATCTGTCTCTCAGGTAGTCTCCTCTGCTTACATACATGCATTCACTCACACATCACTCTGGCTTTCTCTCCCACTCTCTCCATCCATCTCTCTCTCTCTGTCTCTCACACACACACACACACACACACACACACACACACACACACACACACACACACACACACACACACACACACACACACACACACAGAAACACACACACACACACACACACACACACACACATGCACCCATTCACAGAAACACACACACACACACACACACACACACACACACATGCACCCATTCACACCCACGTGTAGACAGAAACACACACACACACACACACACACACACACACACACACACACACACACACAATCTCTCTCTCTCTCACTTACATACATGCATGCACACACAATGCATTTTCTTTTTTTTTTTCTTTTATTTTACAATTGCTAAATAGCAAAAGCACTGCTTAGCGAGTGTAAAATAATGTCTCACTCACTCTCACTGACATGCATGCATACATTCATGCACAGACATTAACACACATACAGACACACACATACCTTTTTGTCTTCTTTTTTTATATTTTACACTCACTAAGCAGAAAAAACACTGCTTAGTGAGTGTAAAATAATGGCTGTTCTGTTTCCTCAGTCTGAGGTCCATGGTGGCTTGATAAGTAGCTGTGAAGCAGGGGACTCGTTCTTCTCAGCAGGCATTACTTGTACATTAATACCCTGCTGGAGAACGCTCGTTCTCCAGTCAGGGTATTAATGTACAGTCTGCCCACTGTCTAGACAGTCTTATTAGCTTAAGCAATATGTTGTAAAACTCTAACCAAATGGTCGTCCTTAAAATTTTAAAAGAAAATCTGAAAGCAGTTCAACGTTATTGGCATTTGTATGTAACTGGGAAAAATTGAGGTCAGTATGGTCATGAGAAGCAGATAAGTTCAACATTTCAAAAATAACAATCTCTCCAAAACATATCAAATATAGATGTTATACATATACGTATATCTATCTATCTGTCTATTTATACACCCACACACACACACACACACACACACACACACACACACACACACACACACACATACACACACACATAAAGAGAGTGAAAGTGTGCAATTGTGATGTCAGGTATATAAATGTATACATATGTGCAAAAGTAACATTTGTATTTTTTCAGTGTGTCAAGAGAAGTTATATAAAAAGTAACATTAAAATGCATTTATTATTATTACTATTATTATATATATTTTCGATGGGCAGTGTCAAATTCAAGATATTACAATACAGGAGGACCGTATCTACTAACTTCAGTTTAATGCAAGAGAAGCATCTCAGTTCCACTTAGAATTCATTTTTTCTGGATGTTTAACTGCTTCACCAGTAGATAAGCTGTGCACAACTGCAACATGTACAAGTATGGCATGGATGTACCACTGAGAAAAGAAGAAGATGATGAATGAAGCTCATGAGCAAGCTTACTTTTTATTGTATAATGTTGACCTCTGCTTTACTAAATATACAGAGCTTGCATGTGGAATCAAACAATAAATGATATTTGTGTACTTACTGAATCCTGAACTTGTGCTGAGTACCTAGCAGCCTGCATTTCAAAATATCATGTGTGGTCATACTTCTCAACTGTCAAGATTTTCGCAGAATGTCCAGATTTTTGATTGGTCAGTTCCTCATACAATGTGTGGTCTCCTGGTAAATCACTGAAGACTGAAGTCAATAAATAACAACATACAATCGAGTTTTAGAATATATCCTTCAGATAACACAAAACTGTTATTCTAGCAACTTTTGAAGTTTATAAGAGCAATAATTAAAATCTGCTCCTATTTTGGGTCTTTGCTCCCTTATTATGTTAGGCTTTGTTCAGATTTCTTGTGCTAAGAGGTTGAGACATATGGATCTGGAACATTTTAACTGTAATGCATTTACCTAGTAGCATACTTGATCTAGACGTGTCTATATTAGTTCGCTGAAAGTGTATTTCAGTGAACACCTAATTATCAACCCCTAATCAGTGAAAATTACTTCCATGATTCACTGAATTTACCAGGGGCAAAGAAGTAGTTGGCCAGCTACACAATTTTGCCCTTTTGTCCATTGTAGTGTGATCTTTGAGTTGTTATACATAGTTAAGGAGGTATGGGGAGAAAAGCCCCCCACTTCAGTTGGCTCTATTTAGTGAGATGTTCGTCCATTGTGTTGCGGGGCAAGTATTTCATTGCCCTTGGTAAATTCAGTGAATCGCGGAAGCCATTTTCGCTGAATAGGGGTCAATGATTAGGTGTTCGCTGAAATACACTTTTGATGAACTAATATAGACCCATCTAGACATCTGTTATTTGCAGTCAATTAAAGGAATTGTTGATCCAAGTGATATGTAGCTCATAGTCATGATTTCAGTCATAAATGTTTTCATTTTAAGTGTTTGTACATCCTTCCACAGGGAAGAGTTTTCATTTTAAAGGGAGAGCTACCTGTAGGACCATTAATGTGGTGTATCTGGCTGACTGCACATCATGCTCAGGATATTATGTTGGTAAAACCAACAATATGCTTAAGGTCAGGATACTACAGCACATTTCGTCAATTAGGAACTGTGATGAGCACAATGCGCTATATAATCATGTAAAGGATAATCCTACACATAGATTTAAATTTAGGGTGATAGCCAATGTATTTATTAATAAGAGAGGGGGTGATATTAGGTTAAAGACAGAAACCATAGAATCAAAGTGGATTTTAGATTTAACAGCCCATATTCAACCTGGGCTGAATGATATGGTGCCTCTGAAGCCAACACTTAAAAGTAGGCGTACTTTTTATTAAGTAAGAGTGTTTTTAATGATGACTTGTTAGTTCCAGCTAACAATTAAAACAGGGTGGGGTTTTTTACTGAAGAGTGATTGGTGTATGTTTATTTTAAAATGTGATGTTTGTGAGAAGCACTTTGTCTGAAGAAGGGCTTAGCCCGAAAGCGCTCACTTTGATACTTTTTGGTTTGTTTTGTGTTTTAATAAACATTTTACAGTATTTGTACAGCAGCAGTTCCCAGTGACGATTTTGGTTTGCTGATTTATTTCTTTGCTGAACTGGGATTTGGCTAAGCACTAGCTTTACTCTTTTTAGATTATACTAATTAGTTGTGAGGTACTTTTTAATGGGTCTATGTTCACACATCAAAGAAAAACTTCACCGAATGGCTACTCCACGAACATTAATCCCTAAACGTCACCATAGAAAAATCATTGAAATGTAATAGCTGGCTAACAACAAGGAAGTAACTCACAAAGGTGGGGGGCTGCGCTCCACCACACCCCCCTAACTGTATATGCCTACTCTGAGATTGCACTACATTGGGAAAAGGGGCACATTTTAAAAGGTTTTGTTTAGTTTACCTTATACAGTGTGGTACTTCCTTGTTGTTGGCCAACTATTACCTTTCAATTATTTTTTTTTATGATGATTTCACTCTTCTCTGAAAGTGACATTCACAGACTACTGTTCATGGAATAGCTATTCAATGACGTTTTTCTTCAATGTGTGAACATAGACCCCTTTTTAACAGTATCAATGATCAGTTGCCAGTTGTAAGTATGTTTAGCTTGCCGATAACTGAAATAGTTTGAAGGAAACAATAATTTTACAAGTTTTAAAAACTTATCTAAAACAGAAGCTGGGATGTTTATAGCAAATTTAGATTGGTAATATTATTATATTATTAACAATGTAAACAGAAAATGTGAGATTTTAAGCACCACGTAGTCTCACATCTAGCGAACATTTTCCAACTACAAAGAAAAATAGGTTTTACAAAAAAAAACGTTTATGCACTAGACTGAAATCTACTTATTGCAATCACTGTGTTAAATAGATTGTAAGGAAAATACTAAGTCTGCATTACTAAACTTAGAAGTGTATGCAGATTCAAAACTCGAGTTAAGAAGCAATGCTACTATAGAGATGGATAAGTACTCACAAGGGAAATACATCTCAAACTTTGGGATTGGTTAAAGGACAACAATGGGATTCTATTATTAAATGTTCAACTTCTCTGTCTTTTTTCTCCCTATTTACTGTCCCTGCTATGAATAAACAGAAATACAGCATTTAAAATATTTTAAATTGACTGTTTCTCTCCACTAGAACAGTACCTTACTGTACTGTGGTGGTTTCACTTTCAAAAAACTTTTGTCCCTCCCTTGCTGCAGTCTCCAATTCACTGATATCATCAAGGTCACTGAATACAGGTAGTTTTCTGGTCATTTCCCTCCCCAAACTGACATCACCACTACTGTCCTAAAAAAAACACCCATGCTGTGATGTCACAGCTCCCTGGTCCTTCCCCCACCCATACAGAAAGTAAAGGCTAGAACAAGGAAACGGTACATGAGTCATGTCTCCTGCTGTGAGCTGTCATGCATGTAAAAGCTCAAATTACTCTTTGCACTTTTATAGCTAGCGAAGTTTGGTGTGAAGGGGGATGGGGAATGAGTCAAAATGTGCAATTCAGGCTTCACAAAAGACTGCAGTTTAAGCATTCTAAAAAGAAGCAGCAGTAAAAAGCACTTGAAAGTCTGTTCTGTGGCATTTGCACTGTTTGTGTTGTATGGCATGAAATGTTACTTAAAACTGACTGAAAGACAGCAGTGTATGTATGTAAAAGCAATGCAGTCACAGGAGCTTTAGGAAGAAAGAAGCCTGTGTGATGTAATTTTTTATAGACAAGCACTGCATTGTGGGATACTTAGAGGCAGACTAAACAATCAGAATTACTTCAAGATGCCAGACCCTATGTAGTCAGACTGAGAAATTATGTATAGAAATATTTAAAAACTGTAAATAGTCCCAGAGTGGTGTTAAAATGCAGGAAACACCACACCATGATTAAATAAACATGTTTTTTTTTTGAGTCTGTAGTTGAGATTCTCCTTTATTTTATGTTAGACAAAATGGACTCTTGGTATTCCAAGTAGCTAATTGTAAATGGTTACATTATCATCAGAATTTAACAACTATTTTAACAACCTATGCAAAAGGGTTCTGTTTTTCATTATTTTCACGTAAGAAGTGCATTCGGCTGTGGAGTATAGTAAACTTTGACTTTAGATTGTATAGCTTAAAGATTCTTAAAACCTGCTCATTATATTTAAATTGGCTTATGGGGTGCTTCTTTATTTCTTCTATTGTACATAAGATTTTTTGCCAGTTAGCGATAACATAATTTGTACCTATATTTAAAAAAAGCCCTAAGGATGAAGCTCAAAATTGTTGGACATTTGCCCTACTTTACTCATTTCTGTGATCTTTGTGAAAATGATATTCAGTTAGATAATGCACTACTTTTAGTCTAAGCAGCTACTTGGACCATATTGTCATAATTTTTGATATCACTGCTCACCATCAACTGTAACACTGATAATGCCAGATTTGGGGTACAAAATTTATGATGCATCAGATAAAGAATGTAGCCCACTTATTTACATGTTCAGGGGCTTAGACGTGGATGGTCATAATATTATCTGTGGTTAGTTACAAACGGGCATAAATATGAATGTACTGGGTAGGCGGGCATTCTATATATTGAATAGTACAGACTGTACTAAGGCTGTTCTGTTTTGTTTTTTTGTTTGTTTTTTTTTTCAGTACATGTGTACTCATAGCCGGCACCACAATGTTCATTACTGGCCCCTCTTTTCTTTCTGATTGTCATGAACATTCACTGCATACTTTTCAATTGTCCATATTTTTGCCTCAATTTTGGTCTGTTCCTCAAAAATAAATTTCTCGCAAATCACTGAGAATTGATATAACTAGATAATAACAAACATTTGAGTTGCAGACTTCATATCCTTCAGAAAATGCATGTTAGCACAAAATGTTATTCCAACAACTTTCTAAGTTTAAAAGAGCAATATTTAAAATCTGTTTCTATTTTTGGGCTTTTGTCATCCCATTATTTTAGGCTTTGTCCAGATTTCATGTCTTCAGATGTTGACAGATATGGCTATCTAAGAAGGTTATTTTTAATCTAAACTATCTATTTATGCTAATGACATATTATTTGCTGCTCATATCAATGGGAAAATAGCTTTACAATTGCAAAAAGGTGATTTTTGACAAACTGCAACTCTAGGCACTTGAGCAAAACTTGTCAATCAATATTAAAAAGACAAAACCTATGTCTTTTGGGTCTACATCATTTTGTTGAGGACTTACTTTGTCAACCATTTATTCATTGAATTTTATCCATCAAACACCATTTCAGAGAATGATTATATCATCAAAACTTTTTTTCCCAGGGAAGAGAGTTACTTTGCCATTCTTACAAATTTGCCCTTTTCCTCAATGTAGTGCAATCTCGGAGTTGGTATATATAATTAGGGGGGGTGTGGGGGTGCACCCCTCCATGTTGGGGGTGTGGGTCAAAGCCCTCCACCTTGATAACTTTAAAATAATGTCATTTTTTGTTACAATTGTTCTGGTGGCCAACTAGCTTTTTTTATTAGGAAAAAGTTTGAATTATATAACAGTCCACTGAAATGGTGTTCGATGGATAAAGTTCAAATGAATAAATGTCTGACAAAGTAAGTCTTCTACAAAAATTATATAGACCCATGCTTTTTTACTACCTTCATTCATTGGACTACATAATTGACAAAGTTGGTTATATAAGAGAAAAATAGATCTACAGAGTTAGATGAGTTAATTCAACTCATAGTTTCGTCAGATGGAAGTGTGAGTTAAATTAAACTTACACCAGCACTGTGGATCTGTTTTTTCTGCTATATGCTGTGATTGCTGGAGGAATTTACTAAGCAGTTTTATTTGTAAAACTGGTCATGTGGTTGAATGTACAAACTGATCAGACAGACAGAAGAGTATACAGCAAATTAAATCTGCTATATGTAGATGCTTGTTATTTACAGCTTAATAGAGGGGATTTGTTACATAAGGTATTAGTATTTTCTGTTTATGATAATCTCATAATCTTATTTATATTCAGGTTGCAGTAAAAGTTATTTTCATAAAATTACAGTATTGTATCATGTAATTTTGAGGTACATGTCTGTGAGTTAATTTGGTATCATTATTGTGATCTGTTTGAAGTTTAGGAAACAATCACTGCAAAAGTTCATAGATTTTTTTGTTGCTGAAATGGATGCCTTCAGTATACTACTGAAAAATAATTAAGACTGTAGTTAAATGGTTTTATTTATCTCATATAATAGACAGACTGAAGTCTACAACTGCTATTTGCTACTAATTACTCAAAATTAAACCTCAAAAGTCCTCCATTACCAAAGCAAGCATATATTGTAATAATGTGTTTAACTGTGTACTTAACTGTTCATCTACAGAATATTATAAGAGGTTCTGTTTGCTTATGAATGTAACTGTTTTAAGTAATTCATATACAGCCTTACTGTCGCTGTAAACAGGAATGTTATTGCTATGTGAATTTTGCAAGTAAAATAAGGAACTGAAAAAAAAAAACTGAAATTTAAGATGAAGTTGCTCCAGTATCTTTCAAATTAGAAACACAATCTAAAAATATTTTATATATAACAATTAACATTATATATTTCTGAACATTTAATTAGAATATATCAAACCTTTTGGACACAGAACAATCTCCTATGAATAACTGTGGTCTCAGTTAATTAACATGAAATTATTAAATCACAAAACATTTACAACTTTCACAAATGGGAGAAACTGGGGGAAACACAACATTCACTGTCTTGTTCCTTTCTGAGTTTCATGTCAGCTAAACCAATTTGGCACTCTTCCAGCTACAATGGTCTGTAAGTTGCTTAACTAGGCACTGAACAAAGTAGGGATATTGAGACAGATCCCTTTATGTACAATGACCAAACACAGACCAAAGAGTAATCGGTAGGGGCATCTTCCTCTAGGAAATGATCTTTGATAAAGGAATTAACTGGTTACTCAATAAACACAGTCTGTTTTCTGACTGGCTAATAATTGTGCATACATTCTTTATACAGTTAAACAGAACTGTAAATGCATCAAATGGAGAAACATAAAATCTACTTTGAAAATGTATTTTTGGAATGTAATTATTTTGCTGTTTCCTTGTTAAATAGAAATCTTTGCTATAACTGGGGACAGTGTCTGCCTTTGACCATGTAGGATAGCCTGAGGTAATTCAGGGAAAAGGAATGGATATGAAGAAGATAGATACACTGTCTTCATGTGGTCATAAGTTTATTACTAATGTGTTCTACTGTCTTGTGTGATGGTAGTTCATAGGTTCATAGCTTAGTACTAGGGCTAGGCTAACTGCCCTTGTGAGCCATTGTAAGCCTAGCCAATTATCCCTTGTGAGACTCAAACCTTGCACCTTGTGTTTGTAAGGCAAACACCATAACCATTAGGCCACCCTCCCAACTCTATATGGGTTGTTACTAGAGAGTGAGTAGTTAGATATAATTTATTAAACAATATTTTAGTATAGAAAGGTGTCAAGTCTTACAGCAAACATGACACAACTTACTTTATTACTTATTTATTAACTAGGAAAATGGGCAGGCCTCTGGACCCTTTTTAGCCTGAACCCAGCCCACATATAGATAATTCAGTATAGTGAATCAACCAGCATGTTTACTGGGAATAATCTGAATATTTATGATGAAGCGCAGCTCGTGTGAATGGGATCACATAAGAAATTAACAAAACATATTTACAGATACAAGATGTGCTAGAAAACAAAACTGTATATACACACTTTCACAGATGCAAGAATGTGCTATAACATTCAGTTCAAGAAGCAGTTAACAATAGCAAAATATGGATGGAAAAATGGAATTATGCTTAGCACAGCTTTATGGATAAGACGTAAAACTAATGACTGAGATGGCTTATGCTTCAGGGATAGCAGCTTATTATTATATTTATTGCATTTGTTGACTAAGAACATATGATTGGGCAAAGGTCCAGAAAGAAAAGCTCAGCAAAAAATAAAAATATACATGAATAAATGTAATGACTGGTAACACATACACTGGATATCATACTGATATGTTGTATAGCAACTGCATTTTAAACATACATCAGTGAAAAGTGAAAAGATTAAATGCAGTGCATGATGAGAAATAGTGGTAGTTACAAATCAAAATGCTTTATTAAGGAATTATCACATGTTCTTCAAAACATACATAAACAATGCCTAATTAGTTATAAATTAACAGATGTTTTCACTGAACATACTTTGTCAAAAAACTGTAATGGCATTTTTTGACAGTACACTTCATAAGCACAATACTGGCATTTAGAGATTGGCAAGCCTGGGATTTCTGAAGAAGATCCAGAGCCAAGCCAAAGGTCTGGCTTGGTTATTAGAGTCCATTAAGAACTGAGCCAGAGCCTGCAATGATAACTGGGGAGAATTTGTAATAAATGCAAGACACACAATGTTTAACATTTCATTAGGAAACTTTTGTGGAGTAACAACAGGATTATATGGCACAAAAATCACTTTGATTTTTATTCTACCTTTAGAAATTTCAGTGCAGAACTACACTAAATTTGACCACACTGTATGAGTAGTCAAACATTTGGAATAGGAGTTAATTTATATGGCCAGAGGCATCTTGTTCCATTATTAATCACTATGAATACCCATCTCACTATGATTTGAGTGCCTGAAAGGTCTGTATTACCCTTGTATGATAGACCCTTTGGTATAAGTTACCACACAATCTCTTGTTTATGCAGCTGGTTCCACATACAGTATATTACATGCCCCCCTCCCAATGTGAAACCATCACTTCCTGTATCCAGTGATGAAGCTGTAGGCCAGTGATAGCACAACAGAATTAGAATTGGTGCAACCTGGACAGTGGTAAATGAAAAAAAAATAAAACTTGAATTGTCCAGTGCCCATGTTATTACCATTTTTTTGCTAGCATAATAACTGCAAAGGGGCATGTTGATACTTAAGCATGTTAAACACCATTTTTATTGTCAGAGTACCTTTATACTAAGCTTCCTGCTGATCCTGAGTTTTCTGCTGATACAGCACACAGGATTATTTTACCTTTTGACTGTCTTAGATAAAACTGCACCAATGCCCACGTCCAGGACATCTGTAAATATGAAAAACTGCTTAGAGAAATCTGGGGCCATTAGGAGTGGTTGGAACAAAGCATATTCTTTAGTTGCTGAAATTTGTTCAGATGCAGCATTCCGTTTAACATTTACAGGGCCCCCTTGGTCAGGTCAGTTAGGAAATTTGCAATTCCTGCAAAGTTTGGAATAAGGTTCTTGCAGTAGTTATCCAGGCTCAAGAGAGCTTAAATTTGTTTTTTAACAATGAGTGTGAACCAGTATGTAACTACCTCAACATTCACAGCCTGGAGTTTCACTAGTCTTCAGCCTATAATGTCTCAAACATCAGGCTTCTGCGATGCCTAATTTGAATGTAGTTAGGTTGGCAGTTAGTCCATCTTGGTATACAAAATTCAAGGTACCTTGAATTTGTGAAGATTTGTTTCTCAGTTTATAGACAAAAATCAAAATGTAAACCAGGTACACTTTCTCATATCCAGTATGCAGTTTCAGGATTTTATCCAACAGCCTCTAGAATGCTGCAAGTCACTGTGGAGACCGAAAGGCAAGACTACATAATGGAAGAGATCCTCCAGTGTAGAGGACACCATATTTTCCTTAGCTTCAAGGCTAATGGAATTTGTCAGTACCATTTGGTTTGATGTAGAGTGGACAGAAACCTAGCTTTGCCAACTCTTTCAACCAGCTTGTCCACACACGAAAGACTTTCAAGACTTTCAAAACTTTATAGACCTGTCTGTCTCAGGGACCAGTGCAATGGGGTTTTCTGTGTGTATTGAAATAAATTGTTTCTGCCAAGCAACTTTGAAAAATACATCCTCATTCCTCAGTACAAATAATTTAGCTTCTTGCTGACCCCTTCATAACGTCTATGTATTTTAACTTCAGGATGTGCTGTGGGGCCCTCAACTTCCTATGCAAAACAGGTCACCACAGAAACTTCAATTTCCCTCAAAGTCTTCAGAATATTTGTGTAGCATAACTTTTCTGATTTTCTGTTTCCAAGCTGTCTCACCCTATATCTTACTTCACTAATGTTCGCTCTAACTACAAAGGGTACTTGCCACTTTGTAAGGAACTTATTTTTGGCTGTGGTACTAACACAACTATTTTATCTCCTGGTCTAAACTCTCTAGATAAAGAGTTTTGCGACATTCTCTCAGCTATGAATATTGAGCTTTTTGCGTACACTCTTTTCCTGTGAACATTATGATTTCAGGCCTATCCTGCACGTCTACAAAATGCTCTAACATACTTTTAATGGGGGTGTTTTCCTCCTCGTCCTTGTCCTACATTTCTTTTGCAATATCCAGTAAGACTCTAGGATGTCAGCAATGAAGCAGTCCAAACAAGGTGAACACAGATGAGGCCTGAGGTACTTCTCTTACAGCCAAACAGAAGATACAATAACAGGTGGTCCCGGTTTCTCTCATCCTGCTTTATGCCCTTCAGTAACATGGCCTTTAAGGCCTTATTAAAGCATTCAACCAGCCATGGTGGGTGGTACACAGATGCCCTCATCTGCTTCACTTTAAAAACTGACAAAGATCATGCATTGCAAAGACAAACTAAAGAAAAATAGCAACACTGTAAAAACCTAAACAATGTGGAGGCATTTCGGGCAATCACTTCAGTACACCACCAAAACCATAAACAAATCAAATAAAAAACAGAGTGTGTTTAATGTAAAATAGCATAGAATTAAGCACAAACAAAGCTTTTCGTTGATTTAAATAAAACAACTTCCTCAGATAAGAGCCTTATTCTGGAAGCAGGGTTTAAGTTCCCCTTTTCCCTGTCACATGATTGCATACATTAGTTTAATAGGTTGACTGACATGTTAGTCACTAAAAAAAGCCCCCCCAACCAGAAATACACTGAACTACAAAATATTATACTGATACAGTTAACAATATAAAATAAATAACAGAACATCCTAATAAAATGTTATGTTTTTTCAATGTCTCGTAAGAAATATTTTCACCATCAAGTGCAACAATAATAAAATAGCACAACTAATATTCTAGCGGACAAATCCACCGCAATCTGAATTCTTAAAATATAAAAAAATATATATTTTGTAAATTTTTATAGATAAAATATACATTTGTAAAATGAATATAGTCACTCTCCACCATCAAAATCAAAAATATCTTTATATTAATATGTTAAAATGTTAAAAACATAAAGTCAAAAAAACTCAAGATAAAACATGAATGTGAACTTAATTGTCCACAGCAAATTACCTACTTAAACTTTTCAATTTCAAAATGCACATAATAGAGCTCAATTCATTTATGCCTAGATAATGACAGGCATCCAATCTAAGTTGCCAAGTTAATTCACAGTGTTCCAAGATAAGCAACTCTGGGCCCCACCTGCCATCAGTAAGGACTTGGTCAATTACTCGAAATGTAAAGCAGTGTTGTGGATGATCAATGATGTGCCTCGCAAGGGCATTCTCTCCTTTGCATTTCCCTATGGCATATACATGCTCATAAACTCATTCTCAAAGTTTTCTGTCGGTCTTTCCGATATAGAAGACCGGATACTGGGAGCACTTGACTAAGTATACCACCTGTTTGCTCTGGCAGTTAAATTTGCCCCTGATTTTGTACCTCCTCCCTTTTACCTCAAAAGTTTGCCCTGTTTCCATGTATTTACAGTAACGGCACATGTTGCACTTGGACATACCTAGCATACTGCCTACCATCCTGGGTTTCTTCTCCAAAATTTGCTTCAGATTGTTTCCTCATTTTTAAACAATCATGAGGTATCCCTGAAATTTATTTCTCAAAGTAACATAATTCATGTACAAATTCCAATTTTTCTGTATAATGGAAGTCACTGTTTTGGCATCCAAACTAAATGTGAAAATGAAGCTATAAGGACTAACCCCTTGTGCAACTGGCCATAAGCTTACTGGATGTTCTTTATACTGATTGAGAATAGGTATATATATTCCCCTGTCTCTTTTCAACTGGACTTCATCTATCAAGTCCAAAATCAGTTCTAAGGGGTATCCTCTTTTCAAGAACAATATCTTCATAAACTTACACTCTTCATTCCTAATCATTCTTGCAGCTCTAACCAGTTGCCCCATGACTACAGATTTTTTCTATGTAAAGGGATGACAACTGTAGAACTGTAAGAAGGTATTGGAATAGGTGTCCTTGCAGAATATTCTTGCCAGGTAGCAACTATTGGGGCTACCTTTAATCAAGTCCACATCAAGGTAGGCTATTCTGTCTTGAGCAAAACACGAAGTAAATTTGAGGAACTCAGTGGCTGAATTGAAAAATTCGACTAAACTTTGTGCAACATCAGTATCCCCTTTTACAATAATAAAAATATCATCCAGGAATCATGTGTAGAATAAAATTTTCTCCTGGATGTTAGGGTTAGCCATGACAAACTCCCTCTCCCAATATGCCATAACTAGATTAGCTAGGCTTGCTCTGCATGAGGAGCCCATGGCTACACCTAACTTTTGCAGACAGAATTTATTGCCAAAGGTCACATAGTTGTAAGGCAAAATTATGTCCAACAATTCCCCTACCAACTGAATTTCATCACAAGGAGCCCCTTTTAATCTCATCATGGAAGCCACCCACTCTATTGCTTCCAAGTGAGGAATGGAAGAATAAAGGTCCTTAACGTCTACAGTGAGGAAATTAAACTCTTCACTGAAAGGTGTTCTGTTGACATTTTCCAAAAAAGACCATGAGTCTTTGGAAATTTGGGTTTCACTTTTAACATACTTATTTAAAATGTTATCAACCACTTTAACGCATGCATACATGATACTGTCCCTTGCATTTACGAGTGTGCACATAGGTGGGTTATGTAAATCCGTGTGGACCTTAGGGATTCCAAATAAAATGGGGGTCCTGGGGGCCAGCATAGTAAGGTAATTGTAAAATTCTATGTCAATTCTGGCATCAATGAACATGTCATTGATATAAGACCTAATCCTAGAATAGCCTACATTAAGTTCATTCCTTGTCACCTCTTCATAAGTATTAGTGGAAATTATATCCGTCATTTTTTTAGTGTAATTGGCATTGTTCATCATAGCTAACCCTCCACCCTTGTCTGGCTGCATGATTCTAACTGGCAAGCTACACAAGGACTCCAATAAGAATTTTTGCTCGTTGCTAGTGTTAAAAGCATGTTTGTTCTGCAGGTAGGGGTTACTCAACGCATGATGTAAATCCAATTCACATAGCTGATCAAAAAGTGCTATTGTTGGGTGGAGAGGAGGGTGGTAAGTGCTAGATATGTAATAATCACTCTTCGCTCCTGTGTGTTCACCCATAAGTGCACATAAATTAAGTTTTCTCACAAACATTTTAAATTCGATTAGAGTCTTTGCAATGTCAGCTCATCTAGCAGGCCTAAAGGAGAAACCCTTTGCCAATAATTCCACTAAGTCAGAGGAAAAAAAAGTCCTAGAATAATTGAAAATTTTAAAATCATGGCTGGCATTGTAAATTACCTCACAGGTACGGGGCTTATCAACTGCATCATTGACACGGTCCACTCCTAGTTCCATCTGTTCTTGGTTTTGTTCCGGGCTTTTCGGCCCAGAAGGGGGGTATGGTTTAAGGCCCTGTTCTGAAAATTTGAGCCATTTACCTCCTGAGATGGATTGTTTTGATTTGAATTGTTGGCCAGTCACTCACTCCACCTTACTGGCTCAGATAGTGATTCCTCAACATCGTGGTTGTTGTTACCCGTGTTCCTAGTTGCTACTTCATTAATCACCTCCCCCCATGGTTCTGTTCGGGCTAGCTAGGAAGTTCCCTTGTGCTATAGCTGGTCTAGGATAAGCTGTTCAGTCGCTGTAATCCCTCAAATCCCGATTCAGTTTCTTGATTTTTGCTGCATTTATTTTAGTGACATACTGATCAATACTACTAATATTTTTTTGAAGATTTCTATTCTAGAAAAACGCAGCACTGATTCCTTGAATGTGACCTTTGCTTTGATACTTCATAGAAGTACTGCCACAGGATTTGTTTATATTGTCAATAAGAAGCTAAATTATTTGTACTGAGGAATAAGAATATATTTTTCAAAATTACTTGACTAAAACAGTTAGAAAACCCCACTGCACTGGTCCCTGAGACCTTATTTGATTTTACAGGAAGATACACAATAGTCTTTGATATGTGTTCAAAAGGGGTACTCACAATGAGTAAGGGTATCAACGGGTGCGTAAATCATATGGTGGGTGCTGTCCTCTTAAACTCATGTCAAGTTGCATAAATATCCACTAGGTACTTCATAATACCAGGCCAGAAAAATCAGCCTAAAACCCTAGTATTTGTTTTATCCATCCCTAAATGACCATCCAAAATGTGACTTCATTACAAGTGTTCTAAAATGTTTTGGAACAAATAATTCGCCCTACATTTTTGTCTGGCCTTTGTTATGATGTGAGCAGGTCATTGCTTAGTTCAAAGTAAGGGGTATGTAGTTGGGTTGCTCTGTTCCTTTGTTTTCTAATCTGCTGTCTCCATGACCTATATAACTGTACATGGATTATTGCTTTCCCACTAAGACATCTTAATATTTATATGGCCTATAAATACATCGGCCAACTTCATCATCATTTTGATTTGAAATGGAGGCCGCAGTCTCTTCCCCCAGAAACACAAGTACAGACTTTTCACCTTCATGTAAATCAATCTCCACACAGCTCACAAAAATATCTTTCCACCAGTGGTACTGGCAATATCCATTTCTATTCCTCTATTTTTCTTTTTTTTTTAATCCTTAGCGAGTTGTTTCTGGTTTTGACAATTTCCTGCTTTGTTGTAGCAATGATAAGCTTAGAATGATACTCAGGTATACTTTCCCTTTTTCTTCAGTGTGAAATTCATCCATGTTCCAGTTTTTACATTCACTTTTCTAATTACTTTACTAATTGAAGTCTTTTGATGAGACTCACCTTTTTATCAGTGTCTGCACCGACCTCCCTTACCACTTTACCTACTGAAGTCTTTTGGCAAGACTCAGTATTAGGTTTTTCTGTCCCTTACAGGGACCCATTTTGATTCCCTTTTAAGTTTCAAGTTCAACACCTTTTTTCTTACATTGTCCATGTACCACTGATAACATCCATTGTTGAACACCTCTCCCACATGCATACATTTTCCATTGTTCTTTGTCTTGTCCAATCATCACATCATGGCTTAAGTGTACTGCATGTAACATGCTGCCTAGGAAAGTGTTCAGTTATACTTCTGTTGTAAGACACTCTCTCTTTTGTCTCCATTTACACCCACCACTTCAATTTTCTGTGTACCAGTTGTTTTACCTTTACAAACATATTGTGCTGTAACTAATGTAATGACGCTACCTGCATCTATCCGCCCCTGAAGTTCTTTTCCATCTACTGTAATGCTGCAATTAACTAGCATATTAACAGCACAATGACAAAAGGAGAACTCTAAATAGTGGTGCATCACATTCCACAGGCACACTTTCAGATGCTTATTTAGCATTTAGTAGGTTTACATTAATAGGTTTAAAGTCATAATATTGTTAACATTTACTGCACAGTACTTAGCTATGTGCCACTTCCTAGAACACTTAAGTCAATTCAGATGACAATACTTTTTGTTTGTTTGCAGGTAAAGACACATACCTAGATGAAGGCTTACTGTTACCCCTGTGTGAATACATGCCTGCTTTAGAATTTACAGATTTGGCATAATACTGAAAAAATAAGTAGCTGTTCATAAGACACAGGGTCACTTTCAGAAACCCTATCTTCTAAAATTATGGGAGCCCCTCTTAAAATTATCAGTATCTGATTTTTAAAATGTTCTTATATCATATACTGCATGTTCTAACCACAATGCCAGAATATGTATTAAATCAGCCATTCTTGACCTTACTGTTGTATCCATGCTTAATGTCTAGTTGTCCTATCTCACTGACTGTGCTTCAAGTGATGTACCAGCCGCAGCCAGAATTCCGTATTTTCATTTTTTGATAATGCTGTTCATCAGCACTCTCTGGGTACCTGCATGATTTCAAAGTATGCATGGACCAGAGCAAATAAAGCATCCTGACCTACTTATCTTGTGGCTAGTACTCCATAGTAACACATCTGTCAAATGCCAGTAGATGTGTCTTAGTGCCATCTTCTGAGCCATGCTTCTTTAAAGGTGTATTTGATTTGCTGTCACTAAAAGACAGCAAGTTAGTTGGTTACTGCAGTGATTTGATGGTGAAGCCTAAATAAGTCCAGATCCATAGCATCACCCCTCACTTATAGGTTACACACATTTGTGGATACATTTTGCTTTAGAAAAGGGCTTAAAGACCCATGTTAGACTTTATAGAGTCTCCCTTAACTTTATAATTTTAGTAGAATATAGGCATTGCAACACATACAGTCAGAAGTAGCTGTAAAACACAGAGGTGTAACATTCATTCTCACTGCCATGATAAGCCTATAACTAAAACTAGATGCAGTCTCTTTCTGTGACCAGAGTAGATCCCTACATGGACCTAGGATTTTTATTTTCTTCACCAGTTTAGAGGAATCAATAATCAAGGAAAAACTGGCTTTAGTTTTACCAGTCAGTAGTTCACTTTCCAGAAGCAACATCGACTCACACAGACCAGCATTCTAATTCACTGGTGGGGACAAAAAGAATTCAGAGTAACTTGGATTGCAAATAGCATTTAAATTCATAGTTTATGGAAAATACACATCTTATGCCCACTGAAAATGTACTATTTTGATTAGGATTGCAGGCACAGAGGCAGTCACTAGAGGCAACTTTGCAGTTGTTAAACACAGGTTTACTTACAAGGATAACAGTGCTTTCCTGCAGCTTGTACAATAACGTAAAAAAACTCAGTCACATAAATACTTTCTGACAGGATATACTCATTACCCTAGACTGTGCAAATAAAACTTTCATGGTCCTAGTTCAGTAGTTGAGTGCATTCTCCAACTGATTTCCAAAGAAATTCAGCACTTGAAAGTCACACAGTCTTTCAACTGACATTTTTATACAAGAAGGTATTTCCCCCTTTTCTCAGGGCAACAGCTTCCTAAATTCAGTTTGGTTCTTCTCTCAGGATAACAGCTTTTCAAACACTGGTTCAATTCCTACCAATGCTCTATTCCCTCATAGTTGCTTGGACACTCCTTCCTCAGAATCTTCCCAAGACCCTAAACATCATGAAACTGTCTTTCTTACTGACAGAAGCTAATTTAGACTGCTACAGGCAGCTCACTCTCCTGTTAATTACTGTACATATCTGCCTCACTCTGACTAGATTGCTTGAAAGGTTTTCTCTTTTCTTGTATGGTACACTCTCTGGTATAAACTTGTATATGCAGCTGGATCCTCAATCAGTGTAGTACAATATGTACATATGAGTATATTTAAGTAAATCGGAGCACCAATTATCTACACAAAATTATCAAAATTAACATACTAACATGCAAACCAAAAATAATGTTTTTGTAGGGGGGCAACCCCATTGCGCACCCCCACACCCCATGTTAATTATATCTATCAATGCCAAGATTGCACAATAACTGGGAAAAGGCTTATTCCCTTCTCCACTGTAAAAGTGATCTACCACCATACCTTAATCAGTTGTTTGTCAATAGCATGTGATTGGTATTATAGCTCTTGAAAAACAGATGATTTAGTCAACATTGAGGAATCCATACATACACACACACACACACACACACACACACACACACACACACACACACACACAAGCAGTTGACTGCAGTGAGAACAGCACCCCTACAGAGCATAGCACTTACTGCAAGCACCACAGCTGAAGTTTGATCTATGCAGGAGTGCAGGTGAACTCATAGCAGATGACATCAGCAGGCCATGTGGGAGACAAGAGGTTGAGAGGCCTCTATGAAATGGATGTGTAGCCATAAGCAAGTGTCAAAATACTGGCAATCCATGTAACTGAAGAAGTAACTATAGGATACACATGTCTGTTCTGCTGTCTAGACACATAGACACACACACACACACACACACACACACACACACACACACACACACACACCCACACACACACACACACACACACACACATACACATTTACAGACATAAACCCAAGGGTAATAATTTGCTCAGAATGTCTTCTGCTATGCTTTAGTTGTTCTGTATTTATAAGTCAAAAACTTCAGAAATGGGCAGAAGGTGTATTGAGGGGACCCTGGATAATATATTTCATTAATGTAACTATTTCACAATATGCGTGGTAGCAGGTTTTAAAACAGTTGGTCAAGTATGACTTAGTGTTTCTTAAGTTGTGAATATTTAGTCTAACAGAAAGTTCTGTTTCTGTGCTTCGGACTCATGTACTTAATGTATTAAACGTATCAGGTAATTCCTTAAATGTGGATTAAATTAAGACTCTTTTCATTTAGCTAGCACTGTTATTAACCATCTGTAATGTACACATACAAAACAGTGGAAGAAATTCTCAAAAACTGCCACTTTCTCTCAAGTTGTTTTTAATGCATTTTAAAAGGATACTACTTCTGGGAGTAATTACACTTGTTCTAAGACATCAGACATTCTTTACATTGTTATAACATTCTCTTTTGTAGTCTAGGATTAATCTGTGTAGAAAAATAATCTGTCTGTCCTCAAATGACATTGCAATCCTTTACTCCAGTTACAGTGCTGAGTGTGTACCACTCTTAAAGTCAGTTTCATCTGTGTCCACCTTAGGTTAAAACCAGTATGGTAGGATAGAAAGTAATGCTATGATTTCCTGGCCAGTTGTGCATGAAATTTATGTTGTTGCTGTTGTCTTTCGGCTTTTCCCGGTTAGGGGTCACCACAGAGGAACTCCGGTCCGCTAATGATTGGCAGTAGATTTTCACGAACGCAGAGGTGCCAGCTCAATGTTCAACCTTCAACTAAGGCATGCCCATTTACACGTGTCTTTTGAACGCCCACCCAACCACGGGGAGGACATGCAGACTCCACACAGAAGGCACTCCCCGCACTCCAGCCGAGAATCAAACGGGAGAATCTCTTGCTGTGAGGCAACAATGCATAGTGAATTACCACTGTATTTTTGAAACTAGGCTTTAACTTGTTTTTCTAATTTCTTGCATCCATACCACATGATACACATGCCATGTGACAAATGCAGTGCAGCCTAAACTAGTAGAACCATGCTGGCTCACCACACGAGTCACCTAAACTCCACCTTTGGAATCATGAGCTAGAAAAATCACAAGGTCTGGGCATGCAGTAGCAACAGTTTTTTGTGATGAATGACAGTGTATACTTCTCTACCCACAAAAATGTTTCATATATATATATATATATATATATATACATATATATATATATATATATATATATATTATTTATACATATATATATATATATATATATATATATATATATATATATATATATATATATATATATTATTTATACATATATATATATATATATATATATATATTTTTTTTTTTTTTTTTTTTTTTTTTTTAAGGATGAGATTGACTTGGGATGATGAAACAGGAGGGATGTCTGGCAACAGGGAATGTCTATGTAAGAGTCAATTAGCCAATGAATTCTGGGGTCATATGGGAAAGTAAGGTGGGCAGAAACACACCACCACAAAGAATAACTCTCCTGCAGTAGCAGACGAAATGCTATTTAAAAAAAAATGCCAGGTGATTGGAGAAGCAGTCATTCTGTGACACAGATTCACAACAGAATAGATAGAAGAATGGTAGATGATTTACTATCAGTAGATGAGCTGTTAGCTTGTAAAAAAAAGATATGACTGTATGAGCAGAACTTGGTGTCCTGATTTATCTGGACAAGAAATTCCATAAGGTAGATGTGACACTGAAAAAAGTCACAGTTCCCAGTCCCAACCTTTGCAGGTAGTAGATTGTGCAAAGTGAAGAGGCCCCATAAGTATATAAGCTGTAAGAAGGAAATACCAAGAAAGAAAACAGGAAGGAGAATTATCATCTGAATGGAAGAGGTTATATTCTCATGAGAGCTGGGTATACATTATCCTATCAGAGTCAGCCAGTCAAGCTATTGCAAAATGACACAGTGACAGTGCAATAGTTTGCTCCCCAATAAATGCTGCAGTCTTGTTACAAATGCAGATGAGATTATGACAGTCTGTCTAGATGAGGATGCAGTTGTCATGTAGGAGAATGGGAGAAATGACCTGCATTGGCAAATATAAAGTAGGGAGTGAGAAAAGCTCTCAGATGATGCAGTAGTTCCAACTCAGGATTTTTTTTACAATAGAGGAGATCTGCTCAAAAAAGATACTGCCTCATAAAGTGGAAACCTAATTATTTAAAGTTTCTGTCTGCTCAGTGGGAACATGAGAAAAGGCAAGCAAAACATCAGAAAAGGCCATTAACAAAAAGCTGGGACAGAACAGAGTTGTGAAACTTTTTAAAACCACACATTACAGCCTTCGTCTTGAAGGCAGTGAGAAGTAGGGCCTGTTTGAGGCTCATTTTTTTCTAATATGTGAAAGAATAGCTGCAGTGTCATTGCCAGAAGAGTGGTGGAGAGGCCACAGTAAATGAAAGAAAGATTGCATACCAAACAATGGAAGGTTCACTGCAATGTCATCTTATCTCATTTACAAATAGGCAAGACAGGAAAGAAGGAAGTACAAAACCTTAGGTTATACCAACTGTTAATGCCCTTAGACAGGAAATGTGATCACTGACCTTTATCTTTAAAATATCTATTTGCAAGGAAGCCATTGGACCAACAGGCAGTGTATGTTGTTAATCCAGACTGGTCTAAGCTGATTAAGCAGCAAGGCATAAAACTCAGTATCAAATGCCTTGCTGAAGTCCAGATAAAAGATCGATGGACACTAGACCCTGGTCAAGGTAATCAGCAGAGGCATAGAAAGGGATGGAATGGATTAGGTTGTTGCCTTGAGCAGGGATACCAGCAAACATATATTATGCACACTATATAGTATACATGTAATTGCCAAGAGGGTAGCAGAAACAGCAAGAAGAATTGTTCTGTATTTATATTTTTTCTTTCTTTTATACACCATGGTCCACTATCATGACATCATCTACAAACAGATATAGCTGTGGCAGATATATGTTACAACACCACCTGGCCAAAATGTCAAAGTTCATAACATCCATACCACATTATCAAAATGACACAACACTGACGTGTCAAAACATCAAATATCAGAACGTCACACAGTGCAAGTACTTGGTTGTATGAGATTGCTCTGCAGCTGGAATTAGAGGTTTGCACATTCTCAGATGAGTGTGATCTCGGAGTTGGTATATATATATATATATATATATATATATATATATATATATATATATATATATATATATATACATATATAAGGTAGCAGGTGGTAAAGGGGTGCTGTCCACCACTTAAGGGTGCAGTGGGCAAGCAAAAACATTTGTTTGCAATGCACACAGACAACAAAGTATCAATAATTGAGAAGTAAGAATGGTTGTGCATCAAGATGACTGACTGCAAACTTTTTCTCTGGTCTGTATTAGAAGAGTGAAGTCCTGAAAGAGCGAACTCTCTTTCGTCGACACATAAAACCTGAAGTCTGAAAACAGCGAAGTTACAGAACAGTGATTTTTTTTCTCCAAGGGAAAAAAAATCGCTGGGCCATTCTCAGGACTTTGCTGTTTTCTCCATCTCCACTGTGATGCGATCTCGGAGTTGGTATATTTAAGTAGGGGGTTCTGGGGGGCACAGTGCCCCTCTTCGGGGGTGAGGGGGATGAAGCTCCCCACTTTATTTTGTCTTTATATTTTTTTTATTTTTTGGAACAGCTACTTTTTTCCCCTGGGAAAAAAATTGTTGTTCCATAACTTGGTTGTTTTCAGAATTCTGTTTTTGCGTGTCGACAAAATAGTGTTCTCTCTTTCGTTGCTTCATTCTTCTAATATAGACCCCTTTTTCTCATTATTCTGCAGGAGTATCATGATTTTGCTATGACTGCTGGGTAAGGGAGTGACTATGGATGCAAAAAGCCTTGCTATAATTTTCTGAAGTTAAACAGTCATTACTCTGGCTTTGCAGGACTAAAGGGCATTTATATGAAATACATTGGAATTCTTTACTATAGCTACACTGTGCTTCTGAGAAACAAACCTAAAATACACACTTTGGCCATTATTAGTATTTTTTAACCACAGTCAGATATCACAGATGCACACTATCAAGAAAGTGGTTATAACTCCTGGTGCGGGGGCCTGTGAATGCAAATTACTATTCTTGCTCTCATTTGTTCGAGTTAAATGGCTGCTATTCTGACTTTGCACTACTTAGGTGTATTTGCATGAAAAAGTTAGAATACTTTACTTTGGTCTTTTTTATCACAATTAGATATCTGGGGTGTACAGAGTGGATAAACCAGCTGTAACTGGTGGGCATGGAAGCTTTCTGTGAATAAAATTGACTCACCCCTGCTGTTGCTTGATCATTGTTAAAAAACACTGATCTGATGTGTCCAGAGCAGAGACATACAATGTACTGTACTTACTGAAATCCAGTAAACCTTTCTTTGCTATGGCTTATCATTGCAAGTATTTGTATGGGAGACGTTGCTGTGTATTCAAGAGTAACAAACAAGGTGGCCATAATTTCTTTCACTTTCCATCACAGTCAGACATCAATACTGCACACAAGTGTCTATCCATGTGTGAAAACAACTGAGTACTGGCACAGCAGATGGCTTCCTCACATCCTCATAGCACTTGGTGCTTTAGTTGAGTCCTTGGCTCCTTCTGTGTGGAGTCTGCCTGCTCTCCCTCCCTCTCTCTCTATCTGTGTAGGTTTATCCATGTGGTCTGGCTTTTCCAGCACCCCAAATACATGCCATAGGTTAACTGTCACTCCTCTAATATGCCTGTAGAAAAGCATACATTGGTCTATCTTTTAATAGTCCTGCCTTCTCTGGGGCAGTGTCAGCATGCACGCATATGTGTGTGTGTGTGTGTGTGTACGTGTGTGTGTGTGTGTGTGTGTGTGTGTGTGTGTGTGTGTGTGTGTGTGTGTGTGTGTGTGTGTATGTGTGTGTGTGTGTGTGTCTGCGTGTGTTTGTGCATGTGTGCACAAACATGCATGTGGGCATTTGTAAAAAATCGGTGCATTGTGTGTGTGCGTGTGTGTGTGTGCGCGCGTGTGTGTGTGTGTGTGTGTGTGTGTGTGTGTGTGTGTGTGTGTGTGTGTGTGTGTGTGTGTGTGTGTGTGCACATATCTGTGTTTATGTGAATGAATATTATCACAGATTTTTATCTGTGGACACACATAATACAAGCAGGTATAAACATAACTCTTCTAGGTAGCAATAAAAAAACTAGTAAATAAGTCTTTGTCTTCCCA
This sequence comes from Protopterus annectens, assembly GCF_019279795.1. Taxonomy (NCBI): domain Eukaryota; kingdom Metazoa; phylum Chordata; order Ceratodontiformes; family Protopteridae; genus Protopterus; species Protopterus annectens. Next base: position 845,860,429 of record NC_056746.1, on the reverse strand, counting down.
AAATAAGGCATAAAATGTATCACATAATATTTAGACACTCAGAGCATCTCCCAAAATAAGGTATAAAATGTATCACATAATATTTAGACACTCAGAGCATCTAGAAGCATGACACACCCCACACACTGGGCTATATAAGTTAATTTTGACACTGGCTTAGTAGATGCCTCTACCCTGGACCCCACCTTGTGTAAAACTGTCCCTGCTCAGAGGTATACACAGAAGGCTGCCATAGCTTGTTTGAGGGATGAGGACATTGTGGGCTTTTTTCATTACCTTTCCTCACAATCAAACCTCAGAGGTGTGCCCAGAAGGTTGTCATAGCCTACCCAGGGGGCTAGGATAGTGTGGTCATTATTTCTTAATTTTTTTCCAAAATTAAACTGGAGAAGGTCACGATACCTTGTGTGGTGGCTGGAGACAGTGTGAGCATTATTTCTTTATCTTTCCTTACAATCATACATCAGAGGTGTCCATAGAGAGCATTGTACTCTCTAGGAGAAACCTTGGAACACCTTACAAATTACTGCGATCATTAGTTTTTCACTTTCCTCACAAACATCAGACGTATACAGGAAGGTATCTTTTGGAGTAGGAGTAAGGAAGCATGCCGTATGCATATACATATATATATATATATATATATATATATATATATATATATATATATATATATATATATATATGCATCTCACAGAAAGAAGCTGAAATATGCTACTGAGCTCTTTTTATTCTTTCATTTTCATTCCAGACTGATATCAGAAGGGTACACAGAAGGTAGCTGTTTTTAGGGGGTAGGTGTAAGGAGGCATGCTGTGCCTATGTATGAAAACAGCAACTTGAAATAGATTTTCTGTGGCCATTTGTTCCTTTCACCCAATCTATCACCACAGGGATACATAGAAAGATATGATTTATGTGTCCTTGAAAACATTGGTCTTTTCTTTTTACAGGGGACATTATGACTTGGACACAGTGTATTTCTTTCTTGACAGAAAAAAATAAGATTAAATTTCTTCCTTAGTTATTATTTTTATTCAGGCCCTCATTCAATAAAAAGATTGAAAAAATGCTCTAAAATGTATGTCAGTTGTTATAGTGCAAACAATAGTGTGTGTTCAAAGGAAAGTAAGACAAGAGTATGAGAAAGGAAAAAGAAAAACATCTGGATGGTGGAGGGAGACCAGGACATAAGCAAACAAGGAGGAGAAGCACAGCAAGACAGTAAGAAATCATTACAGAGCCCCTTGACCATGGCTCCATTTCACCTAAAGCCATCCATGGCTGGAGGTTGGTGGAAATAGTGCATTATGTCAACATGTATGAATGTGTACGTGCACATGTGCACATATAGCTTTGTCCTTTGAGGTAGAAACTGTTTCACATTTCTGTGATTCTTGGGGGACCCACGATCTGTCTGTTCTCACATTAAGACATTTCAGCAGCTTAACAAATGTTGTTGAATCTAAAAGGATATGGATAGAATGAAATTAGTTTAGCAATGAACAAGAGGGAGGGTGTAGCAGTTTAAAAAGGTATGGTGATTGCCAAGCATATTGATCTGGTAGTGTAAACTAAATATTCGCATATTCCCAAAGAAAGATACAACATAAAACAAGAGCATCACAAAAACGCCAGACCACAGAACTAGCAGAAAATAGGCAAAAAGGGGATGCGTACATTAAGTGCCTTTATAAATGTTTCATTTGAGGAGCGTTCCTGAAAAGCTTTCTCCACATTGAGATGGTGAGTACCCAACAATCCTGAAAGTTATGTTTTCTGATACCCAGGTATGCTATTTTCTTTTGTCCAATGAATCAGTGTATTTTTTTCACTTCAAACTTGGTAGTAAATGTAACTCAGTCCTTAAGAATGGTGATGCATGTTGGTTCTGGGGCTGAAACAAGTTTCACAACAGATATGTATTTATTGATTATGTATTTGTTAATATCTAACATTCACAGTGTAATATTCAATCAAAAATGCACACTATTTTCAAATGAATGCATGAACAGTAAAAGTAAGAAAATACATGCACTAGACAGGTGAAGTATAACATCAAAACAAAATTCTGAATTTGCTTTGTAGAAAAAAATTCCTTTTTGCACTTCGAATATTGTGTCTTGTAGCAAAGATCATGTACAGCACTGAAAATGCATATACAACTATTTTATGCTTCCTTTTCCATACAACTAAGTAAGCCTTGATACACAAGCCTTCAGTTACCTCAAAAGAGTCAATAGAGTGCAAGTGGGTCAAAAAAAAAAAAAAAAAACATGGTACATGACAAGTCATTATTTTATTGTGACTGCCATTACCTCCACCACAGAACCTCTTTCATTTCTCTTTACATAGTACACCCATTCCTTCATGGATGGGTAACTCAGAGGAAATATAAAGAAGTATTATTTCACACAAAAGGTTAAAAATAACTTCAAAAGCTTTTAACAGGAGGAAGCAGAAACTAAAATAATAGATGTATTCAAGAATTCATGATGCAACCTGGTTGTGTGGTGCACAGGGATGAAGCCTTGAGTGCACCCAAACCAACCTGTGTTCAACTAGCAGCACAGACATGAGTGTCCAATGCTGGATCACTCATCCTGGGGGAACGGAGGCATCTTGGCTCACTGTTTTGGGGGCACCGGCAGAAGTAAAGGTGTACAGCTCCAGCATATAGAACCTAGTCTGCCCACTCTGCAGGCAGTGTGCTGTTGGCCAAGAGGCTTTGCATATGTGCACTTCCCTTAGGTACACACACACACACACACACACACCTGTGTATATGTATGTTCCCACTGTCAGCTCAGCTGTAGCATACCGGTATTAACAAGTGAGAACAACAAACATGTTGGTGTCTGCTGTTCTTCTATTCTGCTGATTGCACTGTAAAACTATTTAGCACCAGATCATTTAAGCTCAGCAAATCTGAATTATTTTACGAGAAACGGTATATAATTGGTGCAATGCTTTTCATTATGAATGCATGCAGATAACTGGTTCATACAAATAGTCTAGTTCTAGTGATGCTTCTTCAGTGTGGTACCTGCCCCACAACATAAGGTAACATGATGTAGTGCTATGATGAAGATGATGATGATGATGATGATATTGCTGTAACTATTTATATCCTTGCACACTACAGGAATATGAAAAATGTATAGTCTCCTTAGGTCTTACTGTTTCATATGCAAGCTAAGTGCCCTGCCAGGAAAACATATAGTACATGAGAGATCCTTAATTATTGACCATGCCATTGCCTAGAGAACTAACAATCCTGTCTCCTCTAAAGTAAATGATGGGCTGTTACCATTCCTTGCTGATCCCACAAAGAACATTCTGACTCATGATGTTAACATAGTACTGCATCACAGATTTAATTTGCAGCAACCTAAACAAAAAAGGTGGATGATTTCCACAACTAATCCAAAACAGAACCTATTAAATGCATACATTATTAATTCAGAGAGCATTTTTCATATTATATAACCACATGTACTTTCACTTCTACAGCAGAATAAAGGTGGTATGCACTGGCCTGGCAGAGTTAAAAGCCTTCCTAGTCATGCTTTGAAGAAGAAATAGTGTCACAATCTAAAGTACTCTAAGACATAAAGCTTTAAATTATGTATTGATCTAAATGAGCCCATTTAAAAGATGACAGCAGTAGAGGGTGAATCCCATCACTGATTTGCACTTTTCTTTTTAAATGGCTTATACGAGGAAAACAGCAGATAAGTAGCAGGATTTTCATTTTAGTATTGCTTTGTTTTTTTGTTTTCCTTCTCTTAAGTTTTAGATATCGCATTTATTTAAACTTTTGTTCAATATCTGAGAAATGTATTATTGTATTAGGCTGGGTGCAGGGTTTGGAGCAGTGAGGGTTTGATGGCAGCCCTGGAGTGGTGAGGGCAGCCCTGGAGTGGGCCAAAGATGGACTGGGACCTCAAATTGGGTATGTCACCCTGGGCACCAAACTTCCTAGTGACAGATCCAGCAATCAGAACATGGTTTGAGAAATGCAAGGTCCAGCTGGTTGGTCTAGATGAGTGGAGTAGCATTTATGTTTGCTCCAAAATAGGTGATAAAGTCAACATTGGTAGGTGTGCATTTATAGTTTGCATTCTTATCAGTCCACCCCTGCCCCCAAACAGAGTGTTTAGTTCTTTCCAGAACTGCTTTTTGTTGGAAAGAGATGTTTCATAAAGATCTTAGTGGTAGTTACTTTTAGCAGCTCTGACCAAGGCTTTGCATTTACTGCAGCAGGACTTGTAACCATCTAGACAGGATCTGTTACTAACCCTACCGTATAGACTAGCCAGGCTGTGTCTCCTTCCAAGACCAGGGACTTGAGTTCATGGTCGGTCAATCCACTAAGTATGCACAAACTCTTTAAGACAAAAACTTGCTTGCAATCTAAAAAACTAACAAAAAAAAGTGTGGGACAGAGCCTATACTCACACTGCATAGACAAACTGTGGAACTCTATCCCAAATTTATTTATTCATTAATATTTGTTTACTGGGAAAGCCCTACTTGGAATGAAGCCAATTTTCAGCAGAGGCCTGGGATGAAATTCAATTAGAACTATATCAATCCTCCATGTATTTAAGTCCGCAGTCCAAGAATTTCTCACTAACTCATGGCTATGCCAATGCACCTCTCCTGTACGATCTACATCAAGAAGTGCTTTACATTCTTACCAACCTTTCATCTTACTATCTGTCTATACCCTTTCAACACTTGCCATCTTCCCATTCTTAGTGGGGACTTCTATCATCTTTTTTTGATTACTTCTTAGCATAGTAGACTTTGCTTCTGATACTTTTGTATATATTGATTGACATACTTAATTGTATTTTATTATTATCACATCATTGGTGTCTCCTCATGCTTTATTGTGCCCTATGCATTCCACTGTCAAATTGTATGTATTTATGCTTTTTAATCACATCTATACTGCCGTTTTATTTGATATTAATTAACTCTCTGCAGATTTTCTCTCTGGGCCACATAGAACCAGGAAATTACAGTAGGCTGATTTACCCCTGCAAAAGACTTGTTTCTAGTGGTGTACCGCAGGATTCAGTTCTTGGACCACTCCCCTTTGGGATTTACTTCTTGGTGATCAAAACTACTCTTAAGGATTTATGGCTGGCCAAGTTCACAAATGACTGTAAATCTGGTTCTGTTTGTGAGTCAGTTTACTTTGCAATGAATTACATAGGGAGTTACATTTAGCTGAGCTAGTTTCTCAATGATACTCAAGTGTGAGATGGTGTTGAATGCCTTTCCAAGGTCCAGATATGCTATATATATTGATTTGCCCTCATCCTTTCTTCAGTAACTTTCTCAAAGAAGAAAATCAGTTTAAGAAGGCAGGATCTTCCATTGTCAAAGCCAAAGTGGCTTGAGTCAACAATTTATAGATTACCTATCCCCTTCTTTATTTACTCCATAATGATCCTTTCCATAGCCTTACATCAGAAACTCCCCAATGGACATGAAGATTCACAAAGAGGGCCTTTCCAAAATCAATAACTGGTGATGAAACCATGCACTAAAACTAAATGGCAAAAAGTGTGCAGTAGTATCCTTCAGCAAGAAAGAAGTCCCTTGTAATCATCACATTGACAACACACCCCTGAACACTGATCCAGTCATTATGGACCTGGGAACCTGTGCAGACAAAAAACTGCCCTGTGATCAATATGTATCCGCCATTGCAAGAAAGCCCTTTTTATTGCACAACTATTACTAACAATATGGTATCCCAGACTAGAGATGTGATCATTCTACATTATTCTGCACTCATCGAGCCAGTACCTGTCCAAACATTTGACACAACTTGAATGCCTAAAATGCTTCCTTACTAATAAAATCAAGGGTGTAAATCATAGAAAACCTGAAAAATGTTTGCTTAGAAATAAACAGATGCAGAAAGCAAAAATACCTTATAAATGTTTGCACTTTTGAAAATGTTGCTGAAGAATTCCGTTCCGTTGCCTGAAGTCAAATGAGTAGTTTTAAGGAAATGTCAGCAGCATACTAAATGTGTGTAATGTATGGTAACATTTTCCTTTACCCTGAATCATTGTAATTGTAAGAAACAAAAGTGCTTACTGTTGTTTTAATAAATATTCTAATTTCTTGTCCACTACAGTACAGAAGAGGAGCAATATTTTTAAGATCATCTAATTAATTAAACTGATTGGGAAGGTTGGGAGAATCTTACCTTTATGTATTTATTCTTTTGAGCAATATTATCAGCACAGCTGGAATGGGACATTGGTAACTTCACAGTTTTAGTAAATGAAAACACAAACATCCCCTGGGATTCAGAAAGGCTTAATATGATGCAGAAGCCTTAACTTGGAAGACTGCTACACTATCAAAAGGCTTACTATGATGCAGAAGCCCTAACATGGAAGACTGCTACACCAAACTTAGCAGGTGGCCATAACATGGACAGTGGTCTTAGTGGGGAAGCTGTATTCTAATGCATCAGTCTGGGAGAGTAGCTACGCCATGTGCTTTCTCCTGAAAATAACAGTAGCTTTATATTAACTCAGCACAATGATTCAAAGAATTGCTCTGCCAGCTTACATTTTTCTCAAGAAAGAAAGTGTATATGCTGTATATTTGATGGATTTCACTCATACAGGAGTAGCTGTCAGGGCCAGCCTTTGGTCAGTTGGTGCCCTAAGCAAAATGGCTCCACAGATCCAGCGCCACACCACCCACTGCCCCCGTCCTGGTCTACCTACACTATCCAGATTACTTTTTTCTCACAGTTTGTCTCACTCATCAGTTTTTCCTGTATTCATTCAGCCTATTTTAAAGAAACCACTTCTACACTACAAAAAATAAACAAATACTGGAAAAGCATCTCTGCTACAGTGGCACCCTATGCTGCCACCTAGTTGGCCTATGACTAAGGCCAGCTATGGTAGTTGTGGTACACTTAAGTACAGCAGACCCACAGTGTGTGTGTGTGTGTGTGTGTGTGTGTGTGTGTGTGTGTGTGTGTGTGTGTGTGTGTGTGTGTGTTTGTGTGTGCGTGTGTGTGTTTGTGTGTGTATGGACATGTGCATGCTTGTCTTCAGGAGCATGCACGTGTGTGTGTGTGTGTGTGTGTGTGTGTGTGTGTGTGTGTGTGTGCATGTGTGTGCGTGTGTGTGCGTGTGTGTGTGTGTGTGTGTGTGTGTGTGTGTGTGTGTGTGTGTGTGTGTGTGTGTGTGTCTGGATGGTCACACTTCAGGAACATCACCTATCTTAAACAGAGGCGAACTAGGCAGCCTCCCATGACTCTGCTTGACTAAAAGTGCTTTTCTGAACTTTATTTATTTATTTACTCATACTTAAAGAAATATGCTGTACTTCTTTTCTTGTGACAGATAGATGACCAAATAAATAAAGAGGCAGAAAAGTTCCCTTAGCCAAATAGTGTCCTGTGGAGGAGGTCTTCACTTTCTAGTTATTACTTGTCCATAGGATCATATGTAATTACGAGCCTGCTGTCTTGTAGGCCATTTTAACCCTTGTCAGGTTCCCTTTTTGTGCTTAAATTAACCTATCCCATTTGGTGTTACTTTGGCTTTACCCATCCCATGGTCGATAATTATATGTTACCCATAGTGTGAATAACTGTACTCATACCATTGATATTTCAAGGGGACCCATGCATGGGATTAAGCACTCAGGAGCTGCCTCTGTCCATTACTAGTACAGGGGCAAGTCCTGGGGTAAATATTCTGTTTCCCACATATTGAGCCAAGTTGTGTTCCTTATAGACAGGGATGGTCTTTGTTTTACAAGGATGGAGATTCTGTTCCAGAGCAGCAGTATCCTCTGTGAGATATACCTGTCCCTCCAAATTGTTATGTTGATGCTGCAGAAGAGGTATTGATCCCTAGACTAAGGATTTCTGATGCCATTTGACTTGCTGATGTGCAGTAAATCCATCAGTAATGGGTCAGAGGATGCCTCGTTTACCAGATACAGATCACCTGTTAGCAGTCTGTAGGATGCCAAGTATAGTGACTGGGCTTTGAGTCGGCCCATGAAGGATATATTGTTTAACCTTTGTGTCCTTTTAGTAAGGTATCTCTGTGGATGTTCCAGTTGTTGGGGTCTATATTACATTGCCAAAAATTTACATGTTCGAACGTCATATGGTCGACACCATATAATTGAACATGTAAATGTTCGAACGTTTTAATGGAGATCTCTGTACAGTCTGGAAATGGAAGTTTTCCATTGTCTGCACTGTAGTGCAATCTTGGAGTTGGTATATTTAAAGAGTGGGGGGGGGCACAGCCTACCTACCTTTCAGGTAGGTTATTTCTGTTTTTTTTTTTAATTTTATTTTTGAACTTTTACGAGTTTGAACATATGGTGTCTGCCAAATGGTGTTCAAACTTTTAAAAGTTCGATAATCTAATATAGACCCCAGGTGTTGCATGTGCCTTGACAGATACTTGCCAAAGGGGGTAATATATTCAAAGGCTGGCCTGATGAGGATTGTCATGTGACTGCAAGGAGTAGAAAGCTCCAGGAATTGATGGATGAGGAGCAGGTATCCCTTTAGCTTTGACCCACAGCCTAATTCATGAGATGTGAGTGGGTGTTTAGCTTGGGACACAGGCTAAAGGTGGTTCAGAAAAACCAAATGTTTATTGTTTGATGCAAGGTCATTGTCAGTAAATAGTCTGCCATCAGGAATATTATCCTTTGCTCTTGGAGAAGGAGAGTGTAGTAGATTTAAGACCAAGGTAATGGGTATTTAGACAATACCTCACTTTAGACTTAAATTTCCCATTCTAATGCTAAGCTCCTTCTCCTTTCTTCCATTTTGTCCACTACTCTCTTAATCTGTGTCCACCTTTCCCTTCTGTTGTACCACATCCCACCCTTGAAAATGGTCCCCGAATTACAGAACTGCATTACAGATGAATACCTCATCCTCAAATCTACCTCAGTATCCAGATTAGCAGATTCAAACAGCTGCTTCGTTCTTTGACTCCTCATGTATGGCCTTGTGCTCAGGCTTTGCTTGGTCCCATTAGTATGCCCATTCAATAACAAATAAAATCATTCTCCAGCAAGTGGTTAGAAATCTTTGAATTATTGCACCCTTCTCTAGAAAGACACAAATGTATCTTCCTGTGTATGACATTCTGTACATGTCACATCTATTAGACAGGCTCTGTCACTCAGTAGAACTCCAGTATTTGGGATTATATCACATTGCATTCATTGCATGTGCAAATTTTGTAATTACTTACCACATAACATGTCTTACATGAGTTTAGAACAATAAACCAGTAACTCTGACATGAACTCTAAGCAAAGCCACAGCACTTCTCTGAAAGATTGTCTCTGAAAGTATTCCATGATCGTTTTTGCCTCCTTTGCTTCATGCTAATATCATTAACTTCTGTCCATCACAGTGGACACAGCATACTTTGCTATGCAGCAATGTCTAACAAAAAGGATTACTTCGGTTAAAGAGTTCATTTCTGGTAAACATTTATTATTGAGTTTGGAGTCATAGACAATTTATTTAGTGAGCTGTCAGGCTTTCACCTTGTTTTGTACTGAAGTAAATAAACCAATGTGTTAAAACACTGTCTGACTACATTCTCAACATGTGGCACCTGCCTTATTACTACATACAGATCTACACCAGACTTAACAGAATCCAACAAATACCTTCCAGTATTTACAAACAGTAAATGTAATACTTCTAGCTATAGAAGTCACTCTAACTGTCAGCACTGCACCTAAGTTAAAATCCACTTCTAAGCTTGCACATAGCAGGTTCTGTCCCATGGCATGCTGTCATTCCTTTTCATTTAAACCCTCCATGCTGACCACTGACACTAGCTCAAAGCTCCTGTGCCCCAGCACACTTCCACATACTGCCACAGTATCTATGCTAGATGTAAGTGCCCTCCCTTTACCATATACAGATAAGAACATATATAATATAATGACTTAAATGGCATTTACAAGACAGTCAAGAATGACAGGTTTCTGACTCTCAGGCTGATTTGTCACTTAAAAAAAAATAAAAGTGGTATCAGATCAATAACAACCAAAAAGATTCTAAAAAGTTGCTTCCAGCTAAGCCACTTCTACATGGTAGCAAGGAGCCAAGGTTCATGACCAGCTTTACATTACATAAGGTAGCCAACATGGCAACATTAATGTCTCTGGTCCATCTCAATGCTGCAGCTTATGAAAACTAACCACTACCACCATTCTATCATAACTGTCCAGGAACCCTAATTAAACCTAAGAGTCTCCAAATTTATTAACTTCTACCACCTAATCTAACAACAGATTCCACATATCTGCAATCAAAACTGTGAAAAAGTACTCATTACATCAAGACTAAACACGGTTTCCTACATTTACTGGTCATTTCCTTTTCTTCTTGCCTTATTCTTCCATTTCAGGACAAATTCCACTGTATTTTCCATTCATGCTAGATAAACATGTGTCATGTCCCCTTACTTCCTCTTTTCCACTGAAAAAATTTGCACTCCTTTAGCATCTTCTCATAAGTCACTCTCTCTTCCCCCTAACCATCCTATTTGCCTTTCTTTATGCCTGTCAACTGTAACCTCTCCTTCCCTTCAAAAGTCCTCCAGAACTGCAGCATAAACCTTTCTGGATTGCAATGCCCCTCCAAAAAATATTATATATATATATATATATATATATATATATATATATATATATATATATATATATATATACATATATATATATATGCACACACACACACATATACATATATACATATATATATATATATATATATATATATATATATATATATATATATATCTATATACAAAACCAAGAAAAGTACAAAACAGGTGATGCTGGTAAATTGCACTTCCAAAAAATAATCCAAATGCATAAAAAGTAAAGGAAGCAACAGACCACGACTGTAGCGAATGCAAAATAGTTTAATCCACAACGAACATAGGATGGTGAGCACTTTCGTGGGCCAAGCCATGTCTGATGAAATGGCTTGGCCCACGAACGCGCTCACCATTCTATGTTCATTGTGGATTAAACTAGTTTGCATTCTCTACAGACATGGTCTGTTGCTTCCTTTACATTTTATGCATTTATATATATATATATATATATATATATATATATATATATGTGTGTGTGTATGTGTGTGTGTGTGTGTGTGTGTGTGTGTGTATAGAAATACACACACACACACACACACACACACACACACACACACACACACACACACACACACACACACACGTATATATATATATATATATATATATATATATATATATATATATATAGTACAGTTGTGTACCTACCATAAATGTAGATGTTCAAGTGTATTCACTGTTGCAGTCATTATACGTGGATTATCCTGCTGGCAGGCGACCCGCAGTTGGCCTGAGTTCCAAAGTCTTGGTCCGGCGTTGGTTGCTGTCGCCTCTTCCCTGACATCAGTGCACCAGGGGTATAAAAGTTGCAACCGATGCCATTTTCTTCAGTTTTTCTTGCCCCAGATGTCAGATACCCCCAGATAGGAAGGCTGAAAAGATAAAATTATGCCAAAAAACATGCATAAAATACTATAAACATTTCCTTCACCTACAAGCAAATACACCACATAGGTAGTATAGAGATGAGAAGTACAGAAAAGTCCCAGCAATGACAAAAGGGGGATGGTGGGTGGGTAACCTGGACTGCAACAGTGAAGAAACTCGAACATCTACATTTATGGTAGGTACGCAACTGTACTATGTTCATCGTGTTTCACTGTTGCAGTCATTACACTTGGGTAGAATCCCAAAGCTGAGGTTGGGTGGCTGGGTCTAAATTGGATTTGGAGAGGCCAACAAGCCCTGCAGAACTGCAGTGGTAAAGCCTGCTCTGGATTTAGAGTAGAAAGGTAAGTGGTAGTGCTTGGAGAAAGTGTGCACTGAGCTCCAGGTTGCAGCTTCTAAAATGTCTTTGGTTGGTACTCCTCTGAGGAAAGCTGCTGAAGTGGCTGCTGCTCTGGTAGAATGAGGCCTAATGCCCTTAGGCACTGATTTGCCATGTTGCACATAACAGAAGCGGATCCAATGTCCTATCTATTTCAAAAGTGTCTGCTTTGTAATAGGCTTTCCTTGTGATCCTGCAGCATATGCTACAAACAGTTGCTCAGTTTTTCTGAAAGCTTTTGTTTTGTCCAAGAAGAATCGTAGCTGTCTGTGAATATCCAAAGCGTGTAGAAGTCTTTCCCCTTTATTCTGGGGATTTGGATAAAAAGTAGGTAAATGAATGGTTTGGTTTAAGGCTACATTGGAGACCACTTTTGGCATTAATGTTGGGTTTGTCCTAAGAGAAACCCTGTCCTGATAAAAAATGAGGAAAGGTTCCACAGCCATTAATGCCTGTAACTCTGAGACTCTTCTTGCTGAAGTTATTGCTAGGAGCAAAGCAGTTTTCCATGACAAGAATTTTAGATCAGCTGTGCTGGCTGGTTCAAAAGGAGGCAGTGTGAGTTTTTCTAAAACAAAATTGTGGTCCCAAGTAGGTACTGGTGCTCTCCTTGGGGGTCTTACATTTTTTGCCCCTCTGAGATACTGTCATAGTAGAGGATGTGAAAAAATAGGAGGTTCCGTATTGTAATGTGCTGAAATGGCAGAGGCATGGATTTTAATAGATGAGAAGGATAAACCTTTGTCCAGCATCTCAGTAAGGTATTGTAAAATCTGAGGTATATTAGGGACAAGTGGTTCGAGCCCTTGTGCCTGGTTCCAAGCACAGAATCTCTTCCATTTTTCTGCATAAGATTTTCTAGTGCTGGGCCTCCTGGCTTCTAAAATTACATCCATAACAGCTTTAGAGAGAGGTGCAGTCTGAGTGGCTACATTATCTGCCACGCTGCCAGGTTTAGGGTTCTGAGTTGACTGTGCAGAATCTGATTGTTTTGTTGTGTCAAAAGATGAGGAAATTGAGGTAGAAGCCAAGGTGGGCCTTGGGACAAACTCTTTAGGATTGGGTACCATTGCTGGCGTGGCCAGTCTGGTGCAATCAGGATTATTTTTGGCCTTTCTTGTCTGACTTTTAGTAGCACCTTGGTGAGAAGAGGCATCAGAGGGAAGACATAAACTGTCAGGCCTTTCCAGCTGAATGATAGAGCATCCACTTTCCATGCTTGAGAGTGATAAGTTCTTGTGCAAAATTTCTGTATTTGGTAATTGTGGGGGGAGGCAAAAAGATCTATGTCTGGGCATCCCCATTTCCCCGATATCATGCTGAACACTTGTGGATTTAGCTTCCATTCGTGAGGATCCATGAGATTTCTGCTTAGTTCATCTGCCAGAGTATTTTTTGTTCCTGGCAGGAATTGTGCCTGCAGATGTACTTGATAGGTCAGTGCTGTGTTCCACAAAGTCATGGCTTGCCTGCATAGGGGGGTAGGAATGTGTGCCTCCTTACTTGTTTATATACCACATAACTGTGGTATTGTCCATCTTTATTAATAGTTGCCCTGGATGTATTAGGTCCTTGAAAGCTGTCAGGGCATTCTGTACAGCTAGCATCTCTTTTTGATTGATGTTAAGATGCATTTGTTCCTTGGGCCATGTGCCCTGAATACATTTTCCTGCCATATGTGCTCCCCAGGCATAATCCGATGCATCCATTGTTATTGTCTGCCTGGCTGTGGGTAAGGTGAAAGGCTGTCCCTTGTTGCGGTGACAGGCCCTGGGACCACCATCGAAACTCCTGTTGTAGGCAGGGAATTAAAGTTATGATTGTCTCCAGGCTGTGACAATGTGGAGTCCAAACACTTTTTAGATACCATTGTAGTTTCCTCATATGCAGTTTTGCATATGGAATTAGTAGAATGCAGGATGCCATGAAGCCCAGGGCCTGCAGAATTTTTCTTGCAGGGAGCTGGGTTTTTGTTGCCATCAGTTGTAAGTAATGAGTCAGTTGTCTTTGTCTGGTGTGAGATAAGCCATCTGGACAGTTGTATTTAAGCTTGCACCCAGGAATATTATCTCTTGAGAGGGCACTAGTTTTGATTTATTTTCGTTTACTGTGTACCCTAGGCAAATTAGTAATCTTTTTACAAATGCCAGATGCTTTAGAAGAATGTCCTTGCTCTCTGCTTGAATAAGGCAGTCGTCCAAGTAGGGACATATTTGAATTCCTTTTTGTCTGCAAAATGCAATTACTGGTGCCAGGCATTTTGTGACTTCCCTGGGTGCAGTAGATAAGCCAAAGGGCAATGCAGAGAATTGGTAATGCAATGCATTGAGCCTGCTATAAATATGAGGTATCTTCTTCAAGATTGTCTGATTGGGACATGCAGGTATGCCTCCTTGAGGTCCAAAGTAACTAGCCAAGTCTTCTTGCCCAGCATGGGCAGAAGTTGCTGTAGTGTTAACATTTTGAATTTTGGAACATCCAGGAAAGTATTTAGGATTGACAGGTCCAGTATTGGTCTCCAGGCTTTGTCCTTTCTGGGTACTAAGAAAAGTCTTGAGTAAAATCCTTGTCCCTGTTCTTTCTGTGGAACTTTTTGAATAGCTCCCATGTCCATAAGAGCAGCAATCTGTTTCTGTGCCTCTGCCCATTGGTATTGTGGCAGGTCTGGCATACCTTTTGGTTTTGGAAGCATGTGGAAGTGGAACCTGTAACCCTGAGAAACAATATTCAGCACCCATTGGTCCTGGGTGATCATGTGCCAATTTTTTGAAAAAAGTGCTAGCTTTCCCCCTAGTGGTGCTGTCAAAAGGTAAGTGCTTGGCATTTGCAGGGAGAAGTCATTGGGACTGTTACCTATAAGGTTGTGATCTGTCTTCCCCTCCTTTGGGGGCTGAAGCACCCCATTGTTTAGGTCTGTAGGAGCCTTGGGGCTGAGATCTGCCTCTTGGGCATCTGCATCTGCCTCTTTGTGGCCTGTCTGACACTGGAAAGGACCAATTTTTTGAAGGCCAGTTTCTGCTAAATCTAGGTGTTTGAACTTGTAAGAAATATTTCACTGTCTGCATTGACTTTGCTTTATCCTCCATTTTCTTTAACACCTCTTCTGCCTTAACACCAAACAAAGTATCATGCTGTAATGGAGCATCCAATAATTTTACTTTAACATAGTCAGGTAAACTTTGTTCTTTCAACCAAGCATGCCTTCAAATAACAGAGCCTGTAACTGCGGCTCTAGAAGAAGCCTCTAATGAATCAAAACCACATTGCAGAGTATGCTTTGCCACTTGTTCAACTGCATGCAGTAAATCCTGCATTTCCTTACTGTCAGGACTTTCTGTATTTGAAACCATTTTCTGTTTTAACAATGACATAAGGTACTGTTGATATTTAAGCATGTGAAACTGACAGTTTAAAGCTCTTACAGCTAAAGTAGCAGAAGTGTAAACTTTTTTCCCCCATCTGTCCAGAACGCTGGAATCCCTATCCGAGAGGACAGGATTTTTGGCAGTGGAAGCCTTAACTCCTTTAGGACCCTGAGAAATTGTTTCTGGGTCTGCAGCGGGGTTTTTGTACAGAAATTTATGAGAGTCAGGGACTCTGTAGTACCTGTCTGGCTTGACTGGTGCAGGGGGTAAGGAATCAGGAGACAGACTGGATTCAGAAAAAACATCATCAACAATATCAAGCACAGGAGGGATAGTCGGGGGCCTGTGCTGAGGCAGTAAAAGGAAGTCTCTGAGCCTTTTCTTGGATTCTGAATAATCCTGGCTCTCCCAATGGAAATGCTCCCTCATGATGTGCAGGGTTTCCCCAAAAGAATAATCCTCAGGTGGAGAGGCTGAAGGTATGGACTCTTCTGCATCAGAGTCCTCATAGGGAGGGAGAGAATATCCCTGATCAGAATTGGAATCAGAGGAAATGGAAACCTGGTCAGAGGAATCATAATCAGTGTCTTGCCTAGGCCTTTCGTTAGGAGGGGGATGGGAACCCCTGATTAAAGTAATTAGGTCTTCGGCCATTTTGAGCATCTGTTTCTTTGGCATGGTTGACTGTTCTGGAGAATGCTGTACTTGTTTCCTTGTCTTTAATGGTGTTTTTGACTTTGCCCTTGCTGCTGTAGTGGGCTTAATTGTAAGCTGTGAAGGTCTGAAAACACCCTCAAAAGCCGATGCCTGCTCAGCGGCTCCAGACCCATCTGAGGGCATATTTTCCATAGGCCCAATACCTTGAATTTCCACAGGCCTCGGTATCACCACGTGGCTGTCGGTTAAGGCCTGTGGCTCTGAGGTAGCGGGTGTCAGGGGCTGCGAAAGCGCCTCACTGAGAACCGGCGACTGGCCTAGAAGAGGCTTCGTCGTCAGTTTTGGACCTGGGATGCCTGTCTTTTTCTTTGTCTTTCATTTTTTATAAATTCCGGTCGTCGGTTGTTCCAGCGGCATTATGTAATTAAACCTTCAGCCAAAATAATGTAAAGCAAAATCAAACCGACATTTAATAGTGCGTTTATTGAATCTAGCACAAAACCGACAACTAGTAACGTCGTGGTCAGGGCCTAGGCAAGGAATACAGTAAGAGTGAAAATCCTTATGAGGTATTTCCTTCCCACAAGAAATACAATTATTAACTTTTACTAACATCGGTCTGGAGCAAGAAAAGTTTCTCCAACGGGGTACTTAGCTTTATTGAAGACTTCAGTTCTGAAACTCAATTTTGAAAATCTCAGGAGTCGGCCGACCGGCACTTGCGAACTGCTTTTGCTTCGGGCACCATGCGGCAAGAAAGACTGAAGAAAATGGCATCGGTTGCAACTTTTATACCCCTGGTGCACTGACGTCAGGGAAGAGGCAACAGCAACCGATGCTGGACCAAGACGTTGGAACTCGGGCCGACTGCGGGTCGCCTGCCAGCAGGATAACCCAATTGTAATGACTGCAACAGTGAAACACGATGAACATATATATATATATATATATATATATATATATATATATATATATATATATATATGTGTGTATATAATGGATCTAGGACTTTTGATCGAAAGATCAAAAGCCCAAATCCATTACCACTGAACACACTTTAACGAAAGCTCTTTCATCGAAAAAGCGTTTTTGTTAAAGTATGTCAAAAAAACACAAAATCTGCTCTCCTCCACCCCCTGATGTGAGGGGCTGCACCCCCACACCCCCCCTACTTTAATATTCTCACTCCGAGGTCACACTACAGTGGGGAAAGGGAATGTTCCCTTACTGCACCGTAGTATGACTGGAACAACAAGCATACTTACGCGAAAGTGCTGCCTCAGTGAAAAGCACTTTCGTGCAAGTATGCTCACCAAATTGGGATTCGGTGAAAAATGCAGTCGAGCATCTGTATGGATCCCATATATATATATATATATATATATATATATAAAATATATATATATATATATATATATATATATATTTTATATATATATATATATATATATATACATATATATATACATATATATAGATATATAGATATATATATATATACATAATTCAGTTATCTGAACTATCAAAAGTTCAAGCACTTAAAATACTAGCTAAAGAGTTCAAAAATGAACCTATATTTGAAAGTGCCAGACTGCGGTACTGTGGGGACAGGGAATTGGACCTTTACTCACTGTAGTGTGATCTCAGAGCTCGTATATATCTACATATATCTATATCTATCTATATATATATATTTATATCTATATATCCATCTCTATATATCCATATAAAAATATATATATTTATATAAATCTACTGTATAGTAAGCCACGGTGGTGCAGCGGTAGCATTGTCGCCTCACAGCAAGAGGTTCTCCCGTTCGATTCTCAGCTGGAGCGCCTTCTATGTGGAGTCTGCATGTCCTTCGCGTGGTCGAGTAGCATTTGAAACACATGCGTGAATGGGCATGCCTTCGTTGAAGGTTGTGCATCGAGCTGGCACCTCGGCACCGTGAAAATCTGCTGCCAATCATTAGCAGACTGGAGTTCCGCTGTGACGACCCCTAACTGGGAAAAGCCTAAAGAAAAACAACAACATATACACACATACACATATCAGGGTAGGGGTGCAGTTTTTTTTTTTTTTTTTTTTTTTTTTGCTTGATTTTTATTTTTTTTTAATTTTTGAGATTCAAACTTGTTTTAGATGTTTAAGTGTTCAAACTTTTAATAGTTCGAGTACTTGGTGTAGACTCTTGTGTGTATGTGTGTGTGTATTTCTATATACTTATATTTTATATATATATATATATATATATATATATATATATATATATATATATATATATATATATATATATATATATATATGGGTCTACTTTCATAGACCGGCGCCACTTACCGACACCGGAAGACCGAGGCAGACGACCGAACAGGTAGGTTACCAGCGATATCCCGGCGGCTGAGAGACCGACAACGGCAGCGTGTGAGCGCGATATGGTAAGTGTGCGAAAGTGACAGATGTAGTATTGGGGAGCGGACAGGTAAGTGTACGATACTGAGGGATTTTAGGATAGTGTGTGGAAAATGTGAGTGTGCGGTGGTGTCGGACTAAGGGTTCCGGTGAGGTAAGTGTGTGGAAGTGACGTAGAGCTGTGTAGGGTAGTGTTAAGTGTGTTAGGGTTAGAATGCGGGTGGAGTGAGTGTGCGATAGTGATGGGCTGAATGTTTTAGGGTGTGTTAAGTGAGTTAGGGTTAGGGTGCAGGTAGGGTGAGTGTGCGATAGTGATGGGCTGAATGTTTTAGGGTGTGTTAAGTGAGTTAGGGTTAGGGTGCGGGTTGGGTAAGTGTGCGGTAGTGTCGGACGTTAGGGTTACGGTTTAGGTTAAGGTTAGTGGATATGTTGTTGTGTGCAATGTGTATTTGGCGTTTTTTTGTGTCGGTGTTTTGGTGTTCGGTATGTTGAGTTGTCGGTGTGGTGTGTTGTCGGTTGTTTGGGGTGGGGAAAATGTGTGTCGGTGATTCGTACGTTCGGTCTATGAAAGTAGACCCATATATATATATATATATATATATATATATATATAAATATGCATACACATACATATGAGTGTGTGTACATATTACAGTGCATACAGAATACAGTATACACAAATCTGGCCAATGCCTTATGTTTTGCAGTGGATAGCTAACTGTTTATTTGATGAAACCCTTTCATGATGTGGTTAGAGGCTTAGTGTTGTGCCTGCTCCTATTTGGTATCTATTTCTCAGACCTTCAGGCTAACATCCTGGCCTATGTTTAACTAAGATTGCAGACAACTGTAAACCGGGTGTTGCTGCTTTCTTTTCCACTGACTCATAGTTGCTCCAACATGGGTTTGACCATATTAGCAATCAATGCAAAAACAATGGTGTCAAATTAAATGCAAAAAATGTAGCATAGTTCGTTCACAAAGATAGACAAAACAATTCTGTATAGCATATAGATGACACACCCATCCAATAAGACACTGATATAAGGAATATAGGTACTCTTATTGATAATTCCTTATCATTTGTTTATTGTGTCCCCACTGTAGTTCTGTCTGGCTCATCTAATTTACAAATACATCTCCTCTAGATCTGAAGAAGTCTTATGTCCTCTTTACACATATCTCATCAGACCCATTACTGAACATAATACACCTTTTGGCATATACTTGTCTAAACAGATTACTCAACTTGAGAGACATCAGAGCTTCATAACTGAAAAAATCAGTGGCCTCAAAAATCTTAGTTATCAGAAAATTGTGGCATCGTTCTCCTCATGCTTATGAACTCCTCCATGGTGATGTTTCTGGCCTTTCGAGCCACGATCCAACCGTCTTTGACCTATTCATTCACAGGACAAATACCAGCTTAAATTAACTAAACCTTCATCAGCAAATAAATAAGACACACTGGAGTGATAGATTCATATCCCAATGTATCCCTCACCTCTGGAACCAGCTTCCACCTTATGTCAAGTAATGTAGAACCTTTGCAGCCTTCATGCCTTGGATGGATGGCCCCAAATTCTCACCCAGTCTGTTTTGTCTTATCCTTCTTGAGGCTGGATGGAACTTTTGAACAGGTATTTTTGACTATACTTTTAGAATCCCTGGTACTTACATATGAACCTATATACTGATTTACATCATACCTCTAAGCCGTACCGAATTCCTCGGTAATTACCAGTTTTAAGGGCAAAATAATGGGGTGTCATGAATTTCAGAGTGGCCCCTTTAATTTCCAATTTTTTTTGATGATTTTTTTTTTTATATATACAACTTTAAATTTATGGTTGACATCACCACGCATCACCAGCCTATAGGGGCATCCATGATGACATCAGCTTCATGTGACAGACTGCCTGTTGGACTGGATATTTGAACTGTTTTGGAGGGAAACAGGGATTGTTGCTCTACGTTTGTAAGTGTTGCTTCTGGGTGATTGCTGCTCTAAGTAAGAACCAGTTAATTTTCAAACTGTATGTGTAAGTCCATATTCAGTGTGTCCGTATTCAGTTTCGATTGCTGCTCTGTGTAAGTCTGTAGTTCTTTAGATGATTGCAAGTCCATATTCAGTATAGGAACCGCTGGTTTGCTGTGAAATGATAACTTTGCTTCCAGGAGATTGCTGCTCAGCTCTACTGCTAGGTGCAAGTCCATATTCAGTACAGAACATTGCTGCTGCTCTAAGTAATCTTTTCAATTCCTGCTGCGTGTTATATTTTTGCTCTAAGCATTCTTTTCAGTTGCAGGAGATTGCTGCTCTTTCAATTGCTGTGTGTTCAAGTCCATATTTGATATCTCTTTCAATTGCTGTGTGTTTAAGTCTGTATTGAGCTCTGTAGAGGATTGAAAGTCCATATTCAGCTGTAATCTTTTCACTGGGACTTTGCTGTGAGTTTGTGTGTGTGTGTGTGTGTGTGCGTGTGTGTGTGTGTGTATGTGTGTGAAATGCCCCAGGTAAGTATACCTAGTGGTTAGTGTTACTCAGGCCCAAACACTGTACCTTAGGTAGAAAGAGCAAGACACTGAATTTCCTACCGACACCACCACTTGTGTTCAATGTTTGAAATGTTTGGCTCTTTGGTCTGTTCCTCTTAAAATGTGTGGTTTTCTAGCAAATTAGTGAGAACTGAATTCACTAAATAATGATAGCCATTTATGTTTCAGTCTTCCTGTCTTTCAAGAAACACATGGTAACACAAAACATTTTAATCTAGCAACTTTTCTAAGCTTATACAAGCAATGTTTAAAATGTGTCCAGGTTTTGGGCCTTTGCCCCCCCCCCCACCACCACCACAAATTTTGGCTCTTTCCAGATTTCATGTGCTGCATAGTTCTTCAGGGGAGAGAGATGTTTAGTGCTGCTTATGCCAAGTCGGTTTGTGTTGTTAGTAGCATAACATGTAGAATACTTGCTCTTGATGCAGAAGGCTGTGGGTTCTACTCCCACAGTATGTAGATGCATTGCTAATACTGTACTATTTTGTACTTTTAAAGGGGGTGGATGCTGCAGTCCCAAGAATGTCATTGGCAGAGATACCTAGTAACTATGAACCTGTTATCAGCTTGCCATCCATTCCCTATTGCAATATTACTAGCTTATCATTTTTTTTAATTTAACATAGGTAATTTATTCCTCAAGGGCATTGGGCACTTTATTTATAGATGTCATCCTCCTCTTTGGGAAAAACCTGGTTCCCATGAATTACCACATCGATGATAGTCCACTGAACACAGAAGGCGTTATAATAGATCTGGGAACACAGGTTGACAGCAACCTCTCTTTTGACCACCACATTGTCACTGTGGTCAGAAAGTCCTTCTATATAGCACATCTCATTACTAAGGGTTTTGCATCCAGGAAGAAAGAGGTCATTGTCTCCTTCTACTCTTCCCTCATTAGGCCAATCATTGAGTACAATGCCCCATTTGACATGTACTTCACTAAACACCTGCAACAACTGGAGAGGCTGCAAAAGTACCTCACAAAGAGGATCCTAGGCCTTAAACATTTGTCCTATATGGACAGATTCAAAAAACTCCAACTATTCTCTGCCTCATATCATGTACTTAGAGGCGATCTCTGCTTGACTTACAAAGCCATGTCTGACCCAGCTCTGTTAGAAATGCTACATCTAAAGAAATCCCAATTCCTCTGCACCACATGCTCCAGAGACCTCAAAATCATTATCACAATCAACAGAACATGCTGGACAGGCAGGTTCATAACCCAGAGACTGCCCATGCTCTGGAATAGACTTCCCATATATGTCAAGTAGAGCACCTCACTGGCCCTCTTCAAGAGAAATCTTGATTTGTGGATGGGAAATAGAAAATTCACCCCAGGGATCACTCCATTGGTTTACTTGACAGAGGCACTGGGAACTAAGGTCAGGTGGCACGATGCCAGGGTAATCCTATGGGCTAGGCTTGTAAAGGCTTCAGGGCCATTAGCCATTAGCTTAATGAAACTGTTTCCATTTCTAACTATCTCAAGTTAAAAGCTGAATTTCATATGTAAATAAAAATGTAATTTTATTAAGGACATTTTAAGCTAATAGACTGTGAAAGAATTAAGAGGTTATTTATTGTTATTTATTTCTGAGAATTTGATTATTAGCTTTGTACAGGATTTTATATGTTTTATCATCCTAGTTTGCATAACACAGCTCTGTCTGTTCCAAAAGCTGCTTTCAATGTTATGTATAGAAAATGATGTCTTTCCTGCTGCTAGTATTATAGGGAATTTATTATTAATTTCAGTTTTTTTAAATAATATGAACATACACCTTTTAAAATTAATTAATTGCTTAATTAGTGTAAGTCATGTGACCAAAATGCATATTTAACCAGTGGTTCACTATGCTTTTTTGTATTCTGAAGAAGTCAATGCTGACAGCTGACGAAAGCGCTAAATAAAGGTTTCTGGTTTCTGTCTGTGAGCCATATTGCTCTTTCTTTTTTATTTATTCAGTTTATTGTTGTTTTGTTTGCGTTCTCAGTTTCTGGATGGACAGGTTCATAACCCAGAGGCTGTCCATGCTCTGGAACAGACTTCCCATACATGTCAAGCAGAGCACCTCACTGGCCCTCTTCAAGATAAATCTTGATGAGTAGATGGGAAATAGAAAATTCACCCCAGGGATCACTCCAGTGGCTTTACTTGACAGAGGCACTGGGAACTAAGGTTAGGTGGCACGATGCCAGGGTAATCCTATGGGCTAGGCTTGTAAAGGCTGCAGGGCCATTAGCCTAGTACACACCTATGAACCTATGAAACAATGAAATATAAAGTTGTTTGCTAGCAGAGATCTCTTCATTAGTTACAGATCTCTTTAATGTAGAATTATTTAGATGACTTTTACTTCGGCAGAAATGATGCATATTTACTGATATTGGTGGACTGAAGAAGTCTGAGTAGACTTTTATCATGGAAATGTCTGAATTGGGCGGTTTTATCATTATTGGTTCATGCATTTTGTTTCATTGCTTACTGGAAAAATGTTCAAAACAATAAAGTTAAAATGTGCTCTAACAAGCGTGCTGTATTATACAAGGAATCAGGAAGGTGTATCAAAGAATACATGTATGTTTCGTGTGCAAGGGCCTATGATTTGAAAACAGCCCAAATGTAATCATTATCTGCCACTGGACAGATGCATTTTTTGAATGTGGGTTTTCATGCTGTTTCAGTGAATGTGAGTTTACTTTCAAGAGCAGAGACATTTTAATGCCAAGTCTATTTTCATTGTGAGACTGTATTGCTTTGTTTAGGAGATGTCTATTAGTGTTTGTGCTATAAAATGTAAAATAAAAGTTTTAAATGAAATCCATATAATTATTGTAGAAGTAAAGCAGTATGCACATTGCAGTGTTTATGGTAAATGGTCCAAAATAGCCAAGTAATGGGACATTGGAATGGCTGCAGGGGGGAGGACTGTTTATGGGGGAGCCCCATTCGACCATGATTTTTGATGGTGGAAGGGCAGCAAACTCAAAGACACCCCCGGGTGGCACAAATCATGGAGAATGACTTTTGCAGGTCTTAGCAAACTATAATATTCTTTTGCTAAGATTAGAATATTGCCTACCATTAAATGCCTTTCTTTTACCACAAAATCCACATAATACAAGTCACCAAAAACAAAATCCTTAGATTCATTATCTTCACCCTTTGCAGTGATCATCATTGCTACACATTTAAAAAAAAATGGATATCATTTACTACAGGGTCTGGGGCTATATTTTGATTGTCTGTTCTTCAGTTTGCATTTGAAAGTTGATATCCCACAATTCCATCGGAGTGGGTGGGGGTGCATAATTACATATGTAAATTTTATGTTAATAAGGGTACAGCTTTATACCTATTTGTCATGGGCCTTTGTCCAGATTTGTGATGTTTCCAGGTTGAGAGGTATGATTGACATATAAAACAGTGTTCACAACATGTCAAATTTTTATTGTATTGAGCACAATTCACATCAACACTCAGTACATTGAAAAATGAAACAAATTTCCTTTCAGATGCACTACTCATAACCAGACTACATTCAGCTCAAATTTGTCTGAATAGTTGTAGTGTTATGGGAAGGGCTTTATCAAGTTAAGATGCATATTAGAGTTAGGGGCAGGGTTAGAATTAGCACACATTACCAAGGTGGAGTGGGGGGAAGCCCCCCCCCCTGCACCACCTTAGTAATAATTCCTAAACCTAACCCTGCCCCTGCTCCTTACCCTAATGTGCATTTCACCTTAAAAAAGCTCTTCCCATAACATTTCCACTACATAAGACAGCCTGGACACTCACCATGTGCACACACATACACACACACACACACACACACACACACACACACACACACACACACACACACATACAGACACGCACACACACACACATGCACACACACACAAACAAATATACACACACTAAATATGTCTCCTAACATAACCTTAACCCTAAACACTCACAATTCTATACACACACTTGATCTATACCCTTACCTATCCCTTTCTCTAACCCAAAACCAAACACATTTACACACGCACACACACACACACACACACACACACACACACACACACACACACACACACACACACACACACACATATACACACATCTAGCATACATCCCACTCACCTTTTATGACAAAACAAACACTCAACAAAACTTCCACTCAATAAACTGGGCATTCAGACAAATAAACCTGCACATCTGGCTGTTAACCAAAGCAACAGTGAACCAGACACATGGCATTTATACATATATACTGCAGCATTTGACTTACTTGCCTTTGCTGCTACATGTTTTGCATTGAGCTTGATGGTTTGTAGTTTCTATTATAATAATTCCCAGGTCCTGGTTCCTGCTCTGAATGTTTTAGACTGACATTGCAAGTTGCATTGCTGCATATCTTGTCTTTGGTCTATTTTCCAACTGCAGAACCAACACCAACATGGGCTGAATGAAGCTGCCACCTATAGCTGTAAAGTTATGTTTTACTTTTATGTTCTTTTCTACATTGCAGGATGGCACAAGTAGAGGACCTTGCTCTGAAGTGGCAGGAGTTGGTTTTGCAGGCTGTTGAACTGTTTCAGAAAGTGCAGGTGCAGGGCCAAGCACCACAGGAGACCATTCAGGCTAAGTCATCAAGAGGGAGATGAAAATGATGGGGTCAGATGGAGCAACCAATGACAGAAGGTTCAGGAGGTAGAGCAAAGAGAAGGTCACAAACTTGTTGTGGGCAAGAGGCAGAAACATTATTGGGTGAAGATAAGCAGGCAGATCAAGGAGGATGTGTCCATTTATTAGAATTTCTACCAACAGATTAATGAATTGTTTTTTGGAAAGATAATTGTGTATCTTTGCCAGATATGGACTTGCTTACAGATGCAGCCAGAGGATCAGGGAGTGGGTGCATACTTTACCGGCAGGTGGTTTGCTGATGCATGGCTAATGGGGCAAGATGAGGAGTGACCAAAAGGTATCACCTTTTTAGAGTTGATGCCAATTTGGGTTCCAATGGTAGTTTGGGGAGGCTGAATTTTGGAAAAAAGAAGGTTCTTTTCCATTCAGATATTTTGGCTGTCATACAGGTCCCATCTTTTTTAGCCAACCGGGAAATCTTGGTGGGTACAAGAGCTACTGAGGAAGATTGTGTTGCAATGTTTGAACATTAACCTTTCCTTTTCAGCTCAGCATATTCCTGGTCACTGTAATCTTTAGGGTGATAGTCTTTCCCCTTTTCAGTTTTGCAGGTTTTGAGAGTTGGCAAGTAAGTCATACAACTCTGTCTAAAATGGTGTGAGACATTGGATAGTCATAGCAATTTAGCTGGTTCAGAACTCCTGGTCTGACACTATTAGGAAAGCATAGCTCTGATGTTTTTAAGCATTTTTCTAAGGGTTTGCAAGTGAAGGAAGGAAGGTGGTCAACTAAACTAGTGATAAAGTATTTGGTCAAGAGTTGGCAGGTTTGTGGTGGAATCAGACTATTTAGCAACTTTGGAGCTAAGTTATCTGGACTTAAAGACATCACCACGAATTTGCTGTTTTTGAGGATGTTTAAAGTGTGAGAAAAAGTACAGCGTAAAGCTGAGGATAGCATGTTGTCATCAGGCAGTTATATGTTACTATTGTTGTTAGAAAGTTTGCACACAGTGGCCTATTCTTGTTTTGATTCTGTGTTGTAGGCCACTTTATCAGTTTTCATGTATGTTGGGCTTTTTGGGCAAGTGAGATGTTATGGAGCTTGCAGAGGGGGGAGATATCAGATTTACCTCACTGGGTGTGTCAGTTTGGATAAGAAGATCAAAGACAGATCAGAAAGTTGAAGCCAGGCAAGCAATTTTGCCCGTAAGTGGTGATTGTCTGTTATGTTCTGTTGCATAGACTCTGGCCTGGAGGAAAGCTCATGTTAAACAGTTAGACAGGTTTGTTTTTTATAATGGTTGGGGAAAACAGATTGATGCTAGATCATTTATTGTTTGGATTAGAAGGGATTTACAGGTACAAGCAGTAAAAGTGGATAGTTATGCTACTCTGTCTTTTAGGCTAGAAAAGGGTGTTTGATTTGACAGATGAAGGGAGGTTTGTGGAGGTGATAAAAAGGACTTGCAGGTGGTTTCCTAGATCATTTATGGGTTATATTTAGTAGAAGTATTTGTGGATGATGATTGTGTTGTATGTATTCATTTTCTTTTTTTTTTTTTTAGGTAAGAAGTTGGTAGTCATGATAGGATACTCTTTTGTATATTGGATGGCTGGAAAAGCAGAGCTGAGACCCAGAGTTGTTGGGTTTGGTTCCAGAGCAGTGTTAAGTCCAATGGTGTGGTCAGAGAGGTTCCAAAATGGTGCCAGTTGATGTCAGTCTTGGAGGAGGTATATTGATAAATCTAGGGGGTAATGATAATGGAGTTACACCAAACAGAATGTTGCTTACATTATTAATAAGTGATATGTTAGTAGTGTGCCAAAGGTTTCCATGGGCTAGGGTGATTTTGTTGTCAATAATCTTCAGGTAAATGTGGAAGGGATTGACTAAGTTTAAGGAGATGAAGGTGACTAGGAAATTTCTTAATCATAAGGTGGCCATGGCAAGTTGACCATTAGAGTTTGTTTTCCTTAACCTTTGGGATTTTGAAGACAGGAACCCTTTGTGGTTCTGTAATGGGGGTGCATCTTAGTTATGAGGGTCTGGACTGTTTAATGTTCAGTTTTCATTGTTTTTGCAGTAGGCATTTGGGAAGTAGTTTAGTAGCTTTAATAGGTGGGAACAGGCTTAAAGGCAGCCTGGTGGGTGGAAGAAGGGACCAGTGCAGTTATTCATAGTAGAAATATAGAGTGTATGATGTAAATGAGTGTTCTGTCATGCTGCCAAAGTGAGTTGTATTTGTATTATGTTTTGATGTGATTTCATGTATGTTAATAAATCAGGTTCATATTATAAGCTCGAAGGTCTTGCTCAGCGAATACGAAAAGAGCGACACATATTTACCGAACCACGACTACACCGAATGCTGTAAACCACAAAATTTAAAATCACGAATCGTCAGACTCAGCCAACCCCACCGCCTGTGACATACTACCTACCCAAACAAATAAATAAACCACATACATACACTATCCCCGGGATTCATGAAGCTCAGCGCAAGGATGGCGTTAGCCTTGCACCGATCGTGTGGTGTAGAGATGGCGCAGCAGCACCACATGTATATTAATGAAGACGCGTTGCTGCAACGGCCACTTGCATAGGAAATGTGCACGAGTGCAGGGTGCATGTCTAAGCGCTGCACGGAGGTGTGAACATGTCGGCTGCATACGCGCAACCTAAAATGCTGACTAGTACAGCCTGCCTCTAATAGTAATCACTCCTGTCAGTGTCCGTGGATACTGAAATGTATGCAAAGCATACAAGACAGTTTTGTGAACACCAAAATAAAAAGTAAACACAAAGGCACGTAGCTGAATATTGAGTCACCGTCCCTCAAACAAATGACATTTAAAACCCGTGCCCGTATTCCATTGTAGTGTCGATAGTTATAACAAATGGAAGTGAAACGCATCGTGTTAGTGCACCGTCAATTGCTAAGCCTAGCCCAATGGTTAGGGTTACCACTTGTCCCACATTGTGAGGGACAGTCCCCCTCTGGGCAGTTGTGTCCATACCAAAACCATTATAAATGTCAAATGTCCTGCGACTGTAGGACATAATTATGTCCCATATTTTATGTAATAGTCCCATACAATACTTATTTCCGTATGTAAAATACCTAAATGTTACAAGAAACAGAATAAGCAAGTAAACTAAACAGAATAAGCAACTAAACTGCTACAACAATAAGCTTACATTTAGGCATAAAACTAAAGTACTATCCTTTGTACTGACCATGGGTATGTGCTGGCCTATAAAATCTGATGTGTGTCCTGAAAATGTCCCATCTTGGTCATATGAAAAGGTGGCAACCCTACCAATGGTCAGAGCATTCGCCCAATATCTGCCCATTCACAGTCCAAGTCATCCTTGTCAGGACGGCCCAAAGATGAACAGGTATTACCCGGGTCTACCTACCATGTCATGAAATATAAGTATTTAAGTATACCTATGTGCGTGAAGTACAGCATGTAGAAGATCAAAAATGCTAGTAGGGTAGTCCTCACAACCATATTAGTACCAGAGATATGTAGTGTATGCAATTTTGTTCTGTTGACTGTGCCATGGGGCATCAACCAGAGAAGGGATGGATGGTGTGTGTGGAATATGGGGGTGGGGGGGTGACGGATAATGTAATAATTGGCCAAGGGGAGACTGGG
Organism: Protopterus annectens; assembly: GCF_019279795.1. Lineage (NCBI taxonomy): Eukaryota > Metazoa > Chordata > Ceratodontiformes > Protopteridae > Protopterus > Protopterus annectens. Next base: position 845,831,135 of record NC_056746.1, on the reverse strand, counting down.
TTGGATGCACAATAGATGAACTGGAGGTGTACGAGGGAGAAGTGGGTGAATCAGAAAGAAAACCAAAGAACAAACATTCATATCCACAATACAACCTGACAGGCCATACTGTACAACACAATCCCACAAACATATGAACATTAAAATGTGCAATACTCATGTACAGAAATGTTACCGGCACATACCCACATAATGGTCTGGCCTGAACTGAGCCATCCAACCCCAACACACCTGGATACATAATTGAATACCCATCATCCTCTCCACAGCACACCACCCCCCCCCCTTCCTGAACGTCCACCAAAAACACCCATACTCTGGCTGCTAGCTTGGCGCAGCCATATCTGCACATAGTGAGCCCTATTCATATCTAGTAGGCAGTCTCACCCTAGGCAGTCTCAGCATTGCAAACTATGTATCCCTTGCATGTATAACCCTACCTCATTTTCGTAAAGCCAAAAGAATCGAGGTCATCGGTCCCCACAATTTTTGGATATCCCTCATGGGATAGGTATCTATTCTAAACATTAGACTTGGTGTCACGACACAATGTCCAGTCCTGTAGACATCTGGACACAAGTTGTATGAGCAGTAGTTGTCCACAAGACTGCTCAGCCTCCAGCTGGTCCTGCAGAACCTATGACCTGGGATTCAACACCTGACAGTGATGCACGTCTCCCCATGTGCATTATCAGGAATATATACCTTACACATCCGCATAGTGGCAGTCGGATATAGGGTGATTAAGGTGCTTTAAAGCAGACATAAGTAGGGTTACCACCTGTCCCACTTTGCGAGGGACAGTCCCTTTTGGGCAGTTGTGTCCTGACCAAAAATAATACAATGGCAAATGTCATGTGATTGTAGGAAATAATTATATCCCATATTTCATGTAACAGTTGCATAAAACAGTTATTTCTGTATGTAAAATACTTAAATGTTACAAGAAACAGAATAAGCAACTAAACTGCTACAAGAATAAGCTTTAATTTAGGCAAATAAGTAAAGTTCTAACCTTTGTACTGACGGTGTGTATGTGTCGGCCTGTAAAATCTGATGTGTGTCCCGAAAATGCCCCACTTTGGCCATTTGAAAAGTTGGCAACCCTAGACGTAAGTGGGTATGCAAGTGTGTATGCGCGACGGTAAGTGGTGGTGATTCAACGGTATGGGAAATGTAAATAAGCATGTAGGTGTATATGCATGTGTATGTACAGCCCAATATATTTATATATATATATATATATATATATATGAAGAATGAACATGGTCACAATATAGCAGTCATAATGAATGTGAAGAGAAACAGCAGCGGAACCCCCCGTAATATTCAGTGCTGTTATATATCAGGATGACCAGAGGTGAGCACACCTCTGCATCCCCAACCACAGGTAGGATGCTAAAAGTGGAACTAATGAT